>NC_044976.1:217678984-217812439 GCF_008728515.1 Papio anubis
TATTGATTTGCGAATGTTGAACCAGCCTTGCATCCCAGGGATGAAGCCCACTTGATCATGGTGGATAAGCTTTTTGATGTGTTGCTGAATCCGGTTTGCCAGTATTTTATTGAGGATTTTTGCATCGATGTTCATCAGGGATATTGGTCTAAAATTCTCTTTTTTTATTGTATCTCTGCCAGGCTTTGGTATCAGGATGATGTTGGCCTCATAAAATGAGTTAGGGAGGATTCCCTCTTTTTCTATTGATTGGAATAGTTTCAGAAGGAATGGTACCAACTCCTCCTTGTACCTCTGGTAGAATTCAGCTGTGAATCCATCTGGTCCTGGACTTTTTTTGGTTGGTAGGCTATTAATTGTTGCCTCAATTTCAGAGCCTGCTATTGGTCTATTCAGGGATTCAACTTCTTCCTGGTTTAGTCTTGGAAGAGTGTAAGTGTCCAGGAAATTATCCATTTCTTCTAGATTTTCCAGTTTATTTGCGTAGAGGTGTTTATAGTATTCTCTGATGGTAGTTTGTATTTCTGTGGGGTCGGTGGTGATATCCCCTTTATCATTTTTAATTGCGTCGATTTGATTCTTCTCTCTTTTCTTCTTTATTAGTCTTGCTAGTGGTCTGTCAATTTTGTTGATCTTTTCAAAAAACCAACTCCTGGATTCATTGATTTTTTGGAGGGTTTTTTGTGTCTCTATCTCCTTCAGTTCTGCTCTGATCTTAGTTATTTCTTGCCTTCTGCTAGCTTTGGAATGTGTTTGCTCTTGCTTCTCTAGTTCTTTTAATTGCGATGTTAGAGTGTCAATTTTGATCTTTCCTGCTTTCTCTTGTGGGCATTTAGTGCTATAAATTTCCCTCTACACACTGCTTTAAATGTGTCCCAGAGATTCTGGTATGTTGTATCTTTGTTCTCATTGGTTTCAAAGAACATCTTTATTTCTGCCTTCATTTCGTTATGTACCCAGTAGTCATTCAGGAGCAGGTTGTTCAGTTTCCATGTAGTTGAGCGGTTTTGATTGAGTTGCTTAGTCCTGAGTTCTAGTTTGATTGCACTGTGGTCTGAGAGACAGTTTGTTATAATTTCTGTTCTTGTACATTTGCTGAGGAGTGCTTTACTTCCAATTACGTGGTCAATTTTGGAGTAAGTACGATGTGGTGCTGAGAAGAATGTATATTCTGTTGATTTGGGGTGGACAGTTCTATAGATGTCTATTAGGTCTGCTTGCTGCAGAGATGAGTTCAATTCCTGGATATCCTTGTTCACTTTCTGTCTTGTTGATCTGTCTAATGTTGACAGTGGAGTGTTGAAGTCTCCCATTATTATTGTATGGGAGTCTAAGTCTCTTTGTAAGTCTCTAAGGACTTGCTTTATGAATCTGGGTGCTCCTGTATTGGGTGCATATATATTTAGGATAGTTAGCTCTTCCTGTTGAATTGATCCCTTTACCATTATGTAATGGCCTTCTTTGTCTCTTTGGATCTTTGATGGTTTAAAGTCTGTTTTATCAGAGACTAGTATTGCAACCCCCGCTTTTTTTTGTTCTCCATTTGCTTGGTAAATCTTCCTCCATCCCTTTATTTTGAGCCTATGTATGTCTCTGCGTGTGAGATGGGTCTCCTGAATACAGCAGACGAGGTACTGGGTTCATCTCACTGGGGAGTGCCGGACAATCAGTACTGGTCAGCTGCTGCAGCCCGACCAGCGAGAGCTGAAGCAGGGCGAGGCATTGCCTCACCTGGGAAGCGCAAGGGGGAAGGGAATCCCTTTTCCTAGCCAGGGGAACTGAGACTCACAACACCTGGAGAATCGGGTAACTCCCACCCCAATACTGCGCTTTGAGCAAACAGGCACACCAGGAGATCATATCCCACACCTGGCCGGGAGGGTCCCACACCCACGGAGCCTCCCTCATTGCTATCACAGCAGTCTGTGATCTACCGGCAAGGCAGCAGTGAGGCTGGGGGAGGGGCGCCCGCCATTGCTGAGGCTTAAGTAGGTAAACAAAGCTGCTGGGAAGCTCGAACTGGGTGGAGCTCACAGCAGCTCCAGGAAACCTGCCTGTCTCTGTAGACTCCACCTCTCGGGGCAGGGCACAGTAAACAATAACAAAGCAGCAGACACCTCTGCAGACGCAAAGGACTCTGTCTGACAGCTTTGAAGAGAGCAGTGGATCTCCCAACACGGAGGTTGAGATCTGAGAAGAGACAGACTCCCTGCTCAAGCGGGTCCCTGACCCCTGAGTAGCCTAACTGGGAGACATCCCCCACTAGGGGCAGTCTGACACCCCACACCTCACAGGGTGGAGTACACCCCTGAGAGGAAGCTTCCAAAGCAAGAATCAGACAGGTACACTCGCTGTTCAGAAATATTCTATCTTCTGCAGCCTCTGCTGCTGATACCCAGGCAAACAGGGTCTGGGGTGGACCTCAAGCAATCTCCAACAGACCTACAGCTGAGGGTCCTGACTGTTAGAAGGAAAACTATCAAACAGGAAGGACACCTACACCAAAACCCCATCAGTACATCACCATCATCAAAGACCAGAGGCAGATAAAACCACAAAGATGGAGAAAAAGCAGGGCAGAAAAGCTGGAAATTCAAAAAATAAGAGCGCATCTCCCCCGGCAATGGAGCGCAGCTCATCGCCAGCAACGGATCAAAGCTGGACGGAGAATGACTTTGACGAGATGAGAGAAGAAGGCTTCAGTCCATCAAATTTCTCAGAGCTAAAGGAGGAATTACGTACCCAGCGCAAAGAAACTAAAAATCTTGAAAAAAAAGTGGAAGAATTGATGGCTAGAGTAATTAATGCAGAGAAGGTCATAAACGAAATGAAAGAGATGAAAACCATGACACGAGAAATACGTGACAGATGCACAAGCTTCAGTAACCGACTCGATCAACTGGAAGAAAGAGTATCAGCGATTGAGGATCAAATGAATGAAATGAAGCGAGAAGAGAAACCAAAAGAAAAAAGAAGAAAAAGAAATGAACAAAGCCTGCAAGAAGTATGGGATTATGTAAAAAGACCAAATCTACGTCTGATTGGGGTGCCTGAAAGTGAGGGGGAAAATGGAACCAAGTTGGAAAACACTCTTCAGGATATCATCCAGGAGAACTTCCCCAACCTAGTAGGGCAGGCCAACATTCAAATCCAGGAAATACAGAGAACGCCACAAAGATACTCCTCGAGAAGAGCAACTCCAAGACATATAATTGCCAGATTCACCAAAGTTGAAATGAAGGAAAAAATCTTAAGGGCAGCCAGAGAGAAAGGTCGGGTTACCCACAAAGGGAAGCCCATCAGACTCACAGCAGATCTCTCGGCAGAAACTCTCCAAGCCAGAAGAGAGTGGGGGCCAATATTCAACATTCTTAAAGAAAAGAATTTTAAACCCAGAATTTCATATCCAGCCAAACTAAGTTTCATAAGTGAAGGAGAAATAAAATCCTTTACAGATAAGCAAATGCTTAGAGATTTTGTCACCACTAGGCCTGCCTTACAAGAGACCCTGAAGGAAGCACTAAACATGGAAAGGAACAACCGGTACCAGCCATCGCAAAAACATGCCAAAATGTAAAGACCATCGAGGCTAGGAAGAAACTGCATCAACTAACGAGCAAAATAACCAGTTAATATCATAATGGCAGGATCAAGTTCACACATAAAAATACCGTTCTTGACAATTATTTGAGGAGTTTGCTGGCCATGTGTATCTCTTTTTCTATGAAATAACTGCTCATGTCTTTTCTTATTTTTCCACATATATATGTATATATGAAGCTGAATCAAAGAATATTATTAAATATAGGTATATATTTATTTAGTATACTGTTTTATCTTAAGAATTGCCACCTATTTGAGGTATCTACCAATGGACAAAGTTTTAAACTTTTAATGTGGTCAAATTTGTCAATGATGTCTTTCAAGTTATTACTTTATATTACTTAAGAAATTGATGTCTGCTCATGAATATTTGCCTATAATTTAAAACAAATATTTGTTGTGTTTTCAATATGTGTTTTTAATACATTTGAGGTTGATTTTTGTACACTGTTCAGTAGGAATTAAATTTAACATATCTCCCTATAAGTAATATTTTCTCAATAATTAAAATTAGGTAGATTTACGTTTGTTCAAAAAGTGATATTATTTGGGGCAGATTAATTGCAATAAAAATTAGTCACAATAATGTATAATGTTTTACATCCAAATGATGCTTACTTCTTGTTTTTGCAGCAGTGTTGGAAGTGTGGACATGTGCTGCTTCTTAGTGCTACTTTAGGGACCTAGGAAGAGAGTCTCTGTCTGGGTTTCCTTGGGACATCTCCATTGAACAGCCACAGTGAAAAATATAATGTGCAAGAAAGCACCCCAGGGAGGGTTTCTCTTTTTCCTCCCTTTCTGCCTCCCTTCCTCCCTGTCGCTCCCTTTTTTTCTTTTGCTGAAATACCCATATTTCTTTTAAAAATTTTAAAAAATTTTAAATAGAGCACCACATCAAAGAAAAAAAAAATAAGGAACTACCCTGGATCCAAAAAATCTTGTTTCATGTTTATCCACCCAACAAATCCACATACATTTAATGTTTGTGGAATTTTGTTTTGTTTTGAGATGGAGTCCCACTCTGTCCCCCAGTGCAGTGGCGCGATCTCAGCTCACTGCAACCTCTGCCTCCTGGGTTCAAGCGATTTTCCTGCCTCAGCCTCCTGAGTAGTTGATTACAGGTGCGCACCAGCACGCCCGGCTGAGTTTCGTATTTTTAGTAGAGAAGGGTTTCACCATGTTGGTTCGGCTGGTCTTGAATTCCTGACATCGTGATTTGCCCGCCTAGGCCTCCCAAAGTGTTGGGATTACAGGCATGAATCCCCGGGCCCAGCCATTTGTTTAGACATCTTATCACTTCTTTATTATCCATAATCTTGAATTCATAGTTTCTTCCTTTGTACTTAACCACAATACCTTATCACACAAATACAACTAACAGTATTTCCACAATGTCATCTAATAGGACATCTGTGAACACATTTCTTAATAATCTCAATCATCTCATGTCCTTACAATTGACTTATTTGGATGAAGACACCCACACACACACAAAAAACCTCCACATGTTGCACTTGGTTGGTGTGCCAACTGAGGCAAAAATTATACATGAATTTCCAGCCAGCACTCTGAGCAGCAACCACCTTCCTTCAGTCTCCATAGAAGGTCACTCTGTCTATGTGCACACAGACTAGAAGTGCCAGAGAATAAAAATCACCAGCAGAGAAGCCCCCAAACAACCCCTGGTGAAAGTCAAGCTCTGTCTCCTCTCTCAGTGGCAAGAATGATTCTCAAGAGTGTGCATTCTATATGCTTTCTCAGAAGTGAGCCACAGGATTAGGTTGGATTTGTCCTCTGTAGTAGCTTACTCAATAAAACACACTTCATTAACTTCCTTCCCTTCTCTGTATTCTTTATAAATAAAGACTTTTCCAGAAAAAGAAAAGCTGAGGGATTTCATCAACACCAGACCTGTCTTACAAGAAATGCTAGAGAGAGCTCTTCAATATGAAAGAAAAAAGTGTTAATAAGCAATAAGAAAGCATCTGAAGGTACAAATCTCTCTGGTAACGGTAAGTACACAGGAAAAGACAGACTATTATAATACTGTAATTGTGGTGTGTAAACTACTCATATCTTAAGTAGAAAGATGAAAAGATGAATCAATCAAAAATGATAACTACAACAACTTTGTAAGACACAGTACAATAAAATATAAATTGAAACAACAAAGTTACAAAGCGAAGGTATGAAGTTAAAGTGTAGAGGTTTTTTTTTTAAGTTTCCTTTTTGCTTGCTTCTTGTTTGATTATGAAACCAGGGTTAAGTTGGTCATGAATTTTAAATAATGGGAGATAAGATATTACTTGCAAGGCTCACAATAATTTGAAATGTAAAAATGTACAACAAGCACAAGCAACTGAAGCAAAAACGGACAAATAAGATCACATCAATTTAAAAAGCTTCTGTATAGCACAGGAAATAATAAAGTGAAGAGAAAACCCACAGAATGAAAGAAAAAACTTTCAAACTACTCATCTCACAAGGGATTAATAACCAGAATATATAAAGAGCTCAAACAACTCTATAGGAAAAAATGTACTAATCCAATTTAAAAATGGGTGAAAGAGTTGAATAGACATTTCTCAAAAGAAGACATACAAATGGCAAACAGGTGTATGAAAAGGTGCTCAACATGTTGATCATAAGAAAAACATAAAATAAAACTACAGTGAGATATCATCTCACCCCAGTCAAAATGACTTTTATACAGAAGAAAGGCAATACCAAACTACGCCAGAAGGTGGAGAAAAGGCAGCCCCCCTACCCTGTTGGTAGGAATGTGAATTAGTACAACCACTATACAGTTTGGAGGTTCCTCAAAAAACTAAACATAGAATTACCATACGATTCAGCAATTCTACTGCTAGGCAGACATCCAAAAGAAGGGAATCAGTATATTGAAGAGATATCTACACTCCATGTTTATTGGAGCAGTATTCACAATAACTAAGATTTGCAAGCAAACTGTCTATCGACAGATGAATGGATAAAGAAAATGTGGTACATATACACAATGAAATACTATTCAGCCATAAAAAATAATGAGACCATATCATTTGCAACAACATGGATGGAACTGGAGGTTATTATATTAAATGAAATAAGCCAGACACAGAGAGACAGACTTCAAATGTTCTCCCTTATTGGTGGGAGTTAAAAATGAAAACAATTGGGCTCATGGAGATAGAGAGCAGAAGGATGGTTATCACAGGCTAAGAAGGGTAGTGAGGGTGAGGATTAGGGAGAATAAGTGGGATGTTTAATGGGTACAAAACATAATTAGAGAGCATGAATGCCTTAGTATTTGATAGAACAACGGGGTGACTATAGCCAATGATAATTGTGCATTTAAAAATAACTAAAAGTATAATTGGATTGTTTGTAACATAAAGGACAAATGCTTGAGATGATGGATTCCCCAATTATCTGATATGATTATTACGCATTGCATGCACGTATCAAAATATCTCACAAACCCCATAAATATATACACCTACTATGTACTCACAAAAAGTAAAAATTAAAAATAAAAAGGTTTAAAATTTTTAATGTGGATAGCACAATTTTACTCCAGAATTTTACTGATTTCATTTGAAATTATCCCATGGGAACATACAATAAATGCCACACAATGTAATATCCCAATATTAATATCTCTAATACTATAGATTCTAACACTTGTATGGTCCAAGTTTCAGAGTTGCTTGCACTGCATCCTGGATTGCAGTGAATCCTCTTTCTGTTATTGATGTTACTCAAAGTCAGTATCTTTTTGTGTAACCCACTATACAGATCAAATTAGTAATCCATAATATGGTATATGCTGTGGTATATGCTGCCTTCAAAACCCAAAAAGGAACCAAGTATTGTCTGTCGGTCTGTCTATCTATCTATCTATCTATCTATCATGTATCAATCAATCAATCAATTATGTATCTATCTTTTGATGAGAGGGCAAGAGGCAGTAATTTTTCCCTTGCTCTGGATATCCCATGAGACCTTAAGTGGCATGCAACTTCCTACAACCTTTATTTTTGTGGAAGACCGCTGATGTTGGTAAGATATATCTTGCACCTTGGATAACAAATGTATTACAATGTCTCCAATGTGCTAGCCATTTCCTACAGCTCAGTCCAAGTAGCATATTATCATCTAAATTTAGTACATATATATTTTTTCTGCAGTATGTCCGGGTAGCTTGTATTTCTTTCACTTACATCATGACAGAGGACAGGAAGATAAGCATAGACCAAGGTATTATAAATAGAAGATGTTTGATCCTTATGAATGTGAGTTGTTCTTGATATTCTTTCCTGAGGGTGATAGAAAAGAGTTCATTTACCAAATCAATAGTAGGTGCATAAGAGTATCTTCATTTGCTCTAGAAAAGATACTGAGTCTAACATACGAACTTCTACTTACTAGAGTTTCAGGAATTGTGTGGGTTTTCAAGAGGTTAAAGTAGTAAATTAACAGAAATACAATGGAAATCACCATATCTTAATCATCTAGATAAACATACTTCAAAAGAAATATAATATACCACCTAGGTAATTTAAAAATACGCTAGTGACCACAATTTTAAACCTTAAGATGAAATGTTAAATTATTTTTTAAATGATTTCATCTTTTACTTTAGACACAGTGGGTGCATGTGTGTTTGCTACATGGGTATATTGCATCATGCTGAAGTTTGGGGTAGAGATCCCATCACCCAGGTGGTGAGCATAGCATCCCATAGGTAGTTTTGCAACTCACACTCCCCTCTCTTCCTTCCCCATTTGGTAGTCCACAGTGTCTATTGTCTCCATCTTTACATCCTTGAGTACCCAAAGTTTAGCTCCGACTTATGGGAGCTAAACATGCAGTATTTGTTTTTTTGTTACGGCATTAATTCACTTAGGATGATGACCTCCAGTTGCATCCATGTTGCTGCAAAGGACATGATTTTGTTCTTTTTTATGGCCATGTAGTACTCTGTGGTGTTTATGTGTTACATTTTCTTTATCCAATCCACCATTGATGGGCAGGTAGGTTGATTCCTTGCTATTGTGAATAGCACTGCAAGAACATATGAGTAATTTGTCTTTGGGGTAGAACTATTTTCTCTTGGATGTATCCCCAATAATAGCATTCCTGGGTCATATAGTAGCCCCGGTTTAAGTTCTTTGAGAAATCTCCAAACTGCTTTCCACAGTGGCTCGACTATAATTTACATTCTCACCAACAGTGTATACATGTTCCTTTTCTCCACAGCTTCAGCAGTATTTGTTATTATTTTACTTTATTAATGGTCATTTTGACTGGACCAGTGTGGGATGGTCTCTCACTGAGGCTTTGATTTGCATTTCTCCGACAATTAATGATGATGACCATTTTTTCATATGTGTGTTGGCTGCTCGTTTGCCTTCTTTTGAGAAATTATCGTCATGTGCTTTGCCCACTTTTTAATGGAGTTATTTGCACTTTGTTGACTTAGGTTCCCTATAGAATCTGGATGTTAGACCTCTGTTGGATGCATGATTTGCTAATATCTTCTCCCATTCTGTAGACTGTTTACTCTGCTGATAATTTCTGTTGCTGTGAAGAAGCTCTTTAGTTTAATTAGGTCTAGCTTGTCAATTTTTGTTACAAATGTTTTTGGGAAATCAGCCAAAAATTATTTGCCAAGGCTGGTATCAAGAACGGCATTTCCTAAGTTTTCTTCTAGAATTTTCTTGCATTTAAGTCTTTAACCCATCTCTGGTTAATTTTTGTATATGCTGAAAGTGAGCTCTCTCTGCTGTGGCCTCTGCCTGGGGGAGCGCTGTAGCCTGGAACGTCTAACAGAAGAAATGCAGGCGAGGTGACAGTAATTGGAGGGGCCTCCTCCAAGGCTAGGAGCGTCCCGGTAAGGAGTCGCGTCTCTCACCCCCCACCAGACAGCGTGCCCGAGAATGCCGGGAAGCAGGGAAGAGCCAAGCGGCCTACGAAGAGCCTCTCTACGGGCGTCACTCTTAGGCGCCATCTACTGGATTACAGCCCAAACTTCAACACCAAACATTAAATTAAAACTAATATATCCAAAACATTGTTTCAACAGGCAAGCAACCTAACAATTAATAATGATATATGTTACATTTTATGTATAAAGTTTTTAAAATCAAGCGTTTATTTTACATTTTCAGCTACTAATTCAGACACTAATTTTTTTCAAAAATACTTAGTCTGCATTTAAATTTAATAAAATTTACAGTTGAAAAATTAGATTCACATATATGCAATGTCCCAAACATACTCAAAATATTTTTCATCACTAAACTGAGTAAACAATATAACTTCTTTCAACTCGGTATTACGAACATCAAATTCAAAAACAACATATAAATTAAAAAGTAACTTTAAATTCATCAATATCAAAATTGTTTTCAAATGTTTCTTGTATATTTTGCAATTTACATAATTGCATATTAAATTAATTTTTTCTGCATATTGTGTGAAATCATAAAATGTACAAAATCATTATTGATTCATATCATAAAATGTTTCCATTTCAAGCTCAACTCTCATACCTCTCCAAGTAGATCACAGATAAGTCTTTCTTTTCTGGTTGTTTTAGGTGCACCTGTTTCACACAAGGTGTGATGTTGCTGACAACATATAAATCACACTTCTATTTGTTATCATGATTATTGAAATGCTTGCTATATATTTTGATTAAAGAAGATCTGGAGTGGGAGTGAAAGTACAGTAAATCTTTGTAAAACTCGGGGCCGGGCGTGGAGGCTGACGCCTGTAATCCAGGCACTTTGGGAGGCTGAGGCAGGCAGATCACTAGGTTAAGAGATCGAGACCATCCTGGCCAACATAGAAAACCCCTCTCTACTAAAAATACAAAAATTAGCTGGGCGTGATAGCACATGCCTGTAGTCCTGGCTACTCGGGAGGCTGAGGCAGGAGAATGGCTTGAACCCGGGAGGCGGAGTTTGCAATGAACCGAGATCCCACCACTGCACGCCAGCCTGGTGACAGAGCAAGACTCCATTTCAAAAAATAAAAATAAAAATAAACTAATCTTTATAAAACTCTTTCTGGCTCAACCAGTGAACACTGACTGGAAAGGATATGTCATTAAATTCACTGTTTTGTATTACAAAATTTAATTAATTGAATTAATAAAATTGAATTCATTGAAGAATTAGCATTTACAAGTATAAATTGAATAAATTTAACAACTGCACCCACGACACATATATTCTGCTTCCAAAAACTGAGCATAAACATTTCCAGTGTGTATCACAAAGTGGAATGAAACACATAGGGACATATTATTATCTTGTTTTAAAATCCCAATAAATCTAAATTTTTGACTTGACATAGCTAGGGCAATATTTGCTATGATAAAAAACACTTTTTATATTTAACAGAAATTATTTGTTTATTTATTTATAAGACGGAGTTTTGCTCTTGTTGCACAGGCTGGAGTGCAATGGCACGATCTCAGCTCATGGCAACCTCGAACTCCCAAGTTCAAGCGATTCTCCTGCCTCGGCCTTGCGAGTACTGGGATTACAGGCATGTGCCACCATGCCTGGCTAATTTTGTATTTTTTTAGTAGAGACGGAATTTCTGCATGTTGGTCAGGCTGGTCTTGAACTCCCAACCTCAGATAATCAGCCTGCCTCGGCCTCCCAAAGTGCCACCGCACCCAGCCCAAAAATTATTTTTTGAAGGATAAAATTAGCCTTTGTTTTAATATTTTCCAGCACATTTTAAAATTAGAAAACATTTGATTATGCTATACTTAAAAATTAAGTATGTCGATCTAAATAATAATTATGATGAATATTACAGTGGTGAGTATAAAAATTTCAGTTGAATCAATCCATTGGTGCTTATGAAGCAAAATATTGAGCAGCAGCATGATTCCCTGGGAAAGAAACACTGTACACTACTGAGCTATCACAATGAGGGCTCTAAACACCAAAAGGCTCCTAGATCTGGCAAGAGGTCTTGCACAGACGCAGCTTCTAGAGGCTCTGCACAAACCTAGCTGCTAGCATTTGAGTGTGGTGAGGTAGAACATTCACACAAGTCAGGCAAAGGAACTTGATTACTCACAGATAGGCAGCAAGAATCAAGAGAAGCCTAGGATCCGTGGCTCAGTGGTCCCCTAAGGCTCAGTATAGCTTCCCAAGGCAAATGTGGTCTTGTCTCTGTATGCCCCACTTCTCAGCTAAAGGACCCTAAAAGTCCTCTACTCTGGTTTTCATATGCCTGGTGCCTCTTGACCCACCAGGCTGAAACGTTGCAGGATATCCAGTTCTAGGAGGGATGAAGACAAGGCCCAGACTGTTCCAGGCAGTTCTGCTTTGCCTGAGAATGTTGCATTCTTGGTGCATTGTCCGAGAACTGCATGCAAGAAGGGGAAGACCTTGGTCAGCCAAGGTCATTCAGAGACCTGTCCCCCTGCTGTGCTGACTAGATTAATAATGTGCTTAAATGTAATGCTAGAAACAACCTTACTTCCATACCGACTAAGTACAGCAATAACACTGTGATGGTTCATGTTGCGTGTCAACTTGATTGGATGAAGGATGCCTAGGTGGCTGTTTCTGGATGGATCTGTGAGGGTGTTGCCTTCTGGCTTCTTTCTTTATCCATGGTGGATGCTTCCTTCTATTCCTCCCGCCCTTGGACATCAGACTGCAGGTTCTTTGGCCTTTGGACTCTGGGACTTGCACCAGTGGCTTGCCAGAGACTGTGGGGTCTTCGGCCACACACTGGAGGCTGCACTGTGGTCTTCCCTGGTTTTGACACTTTTGGACTCAGATTGAGCCACTACTGGCTTCTGTCTTCCCCAGCTTGCAGATGGCCTACCGTGGGACCTCGCCTTGTGACTGGGGGAGACAATTCTCCCTAATAGATTCCCTGTCATATATACATGTATCGATTAGTTTTATCCCTCTGGAGAACGCTGACCAATACAAATACTTATTGATATAACTGCTAAAGTAAAATGCATCCTTACTAAAACAATAAAGTTGTTCTTAATGCAAAAATAGCTTATGGTACTTCCGTTTTAATTTTCAATTAATTACAATAAAATAAACTTTAAAAATTAGGTCATCAGCTATGCTTGCAACATTTCAAGTTCTCAGTAATCATACCTAGCTACTGGCTACCATACTGAATAATACACTTTTAGACCTTTAAGAGTTCCCCTGATTTCCACCATCCTGCTTGTGTTGTAGTATTGTTTTTGATTTAACGTCTTAGCTGAGCTTGGAAGAGCAGCTTCAGAGATTTCCACTTGACTTTCCCACTGTGATAACACACCTCACAGTCCAAGACCAAATGTGATAATTACATGATATCACAATGGCCAACTCTGCAAGGAGATCATCACAAGAATTTCAAATGTTCTCAATTATACTAGTAACCATACTAGTAATCAATTTTTTCATTTTTAAAAAATTCATTTTATTATTATTATTTGAGAGAGAGGATCTTGCTGTTACCAGGCTGGAGTGCAGTAGCACAATCACAGCTTGCCACAAACTCCACTTTCAGAGCTCAGGGGATCCTCCTACTTGACTTCCACTGCTCAGAGGATCCTCCCACCTCAACCTCTCAGTAGCTGGAACCACAGGAACCCCACCACACTCAGTTAATTTTTGTATCATTGGAGGAAACAGGGTTTTGCCATGTTGCCCAAGCTAGTCTCAAACTCTTGAGCTCAAGCAATCTGCCTGCTGCAGCCTCCCAAAGTGCTGAGATTACAGGTGTGAACCACCGCATCTGGCCACAATTTTTAAAATTATTTTTAAATTTTGTGGGTACATAGTTATGTGTATATATTCACGGGGTACATGAGATGTTTTAATAAAGATGTGTAGTGCATACCACTCACATCATGGAAAATGGGGTATTCAGCCCCTCAAGCATTTATCTTTTGTGTTAAAAACAATTCAATTATACTCTTTGTTATTTAAAAATGTACAATAAAATTATTATTGACTATAGTCACCCTATTGTACTATCAAATGCTATCGTTTGTTGTTGTTGTCTTTTTTTTTTTTTTTTGAGATGGAGTCTTGCGTCTTGCTCTGTCACCCAGGCTGGAGTGCAGTGGCGTGATCTCGGCTCACTGCAACCTCTGCCTCCTGGGTTCAAGCGATTCTCCTGCCTCAGCCTCCCGAGTAGCTGGGACTACAGGTGCGTGCCACCATGCCTGGGTAATTTTTGTATTTTTAGTACAGATAGAGTTTCACCACATTGGCCAGGCTGGTCTCCAACTCCTGACCTCTTGATCCGCCCACCTTGGCCTCCCAAAGTGCTGGGATTGCAGGCGTGAGCCACTGCACCCAGCCCAAATCCTAGATTTTATTCATTCTTTCTATCTATCTTTTTTGTACCCATCTGCCATCTCCATCTCTCTTGACCCCTCCACTAACCTTCTCAGTCTCTGGTAACCATCATTCTACTTTCTATGTCCATGAGTTCAATTGTTTTAATTTTTAGATCCCACAAATACATGAGAACATACAATGTTTGCCTTTCTGTGCCTGAATTATGTCACCTAGGATGATGACCTCCAATTCCATCCATGTTGTTGACAATGACAGGATCTCATTCTTTTCTATAGCTGAATAGTACTCCATTGTGTATAAGTACCACATTTTCTTTACTCAATGACTACTGATGGACACTTAGATTGCTTCAAAATCTTGGCTGTTGTGAACACTGCAGCAACAAAAATAGAAAAGATATATTTTTGATATACTTATTTCTTTTCTTTTGAATATGTATCCAGGAGTGGGAGTGCAGACATATTTTTGGTATACTTATTTCCTTTCTTTCGAGTATATATTCAGCAGTGGGATTGCCGGATTTCATGGGAGAGCTATTTGTAGTTTTTTGAGGGACCTCCAAACTGTTCTTCATAGTGGTTGTACTAATTTACATTCTCTCCAACAGTGTACAAGGGTTCCCATTTCTCCACATCCTTGCCAACATTTGTTATTTTTTGAATATAAGCCATTTTACCTGGAGTCAAATGATGTCTCTTGTAGCTTGGATTTTCATTTCTCTGATGATTAATGATGTTGAGCACTTTCTCACATGCCTGTTTGTCATTTATGTGTCTTCTTTGAGAAATGTCTATTCAAATCTTTTGCCCGTTTTTAATTGGATTATTACTTTTCTGTAGAGTTGTTTGAGCTCCTTATATATTATTGGTATTAATCCTTTGTCAGATGAGTAGTTTGCAAATATTTTCTTCTATTCTGTGGGTTGTCCCTTCACTTCGCTGATTGTTTCTTTTGCTATGCAGCAGCTTTTTATCTTGATGTAACGTTATTTCTCAATTTTTGCTTTGATTGTCAGTGCTTGTGGGGTATTACTCAAGAAACCTTTGCCCAGACCGATGTCCTGGAGAGTTTTCCCAATTCAATGTTTTCTTTCAGTAATTTCATAGTTTGTGGTCTTTAATCCGTTTTCATTTGATTTTTGTATACGATATGAGATAGAGCTCTAGTTTCATTCTTCTGCATATGAATCTCGTTTTCCCAGCACCATTCACTGAAGAGATTGTCTTTTCCCTGCATATGTTCTCGGCACCTTTATAAAAAATAAGTTCACATGCTGGGCATGGTGGATCACGCCTGTAATCCCAGCACTTTGGGAGGTTAAGATGGGAGGCCACTTGAACCCTGGAGTTTGAAAACAGCCAGGGCAACACAGAGAGACCCCAGACTGGCAACAACAACAATTAGCTGGACATGGTGGTGCACGCCTTTGATCACAGCTATTTGGGAGGCTGAGTTGGAAGGATCTCTTGAACTCAGGATGTTGAGGCTGCAGTGAGTTCTGATTGTGCTACTGCACTCTAGCCTAGGCAAACAGAGCAAAACTCTGTCTCAAGAAAGAAGGAAATAAAAGAAGGAAGGAAGGGAGGGAAGGAAGGAAGGGAGGAAAGGGAAGGGAAGGGAAAAGAGAGAGAGAGAGAGAAAGGAAGGAAGGAAGGAAGGGAGGGAGGGAGGGAGGGAGGGAAAGAAAGAGAAAATGAATTTATTCTAGGTTTGTGGATTTCTTTCGGAATTCTCTATTCCGTTCCATTGGTCTATGTGTTCTTTTTTTAATGCATCATGGAGTTTTGGTTACTATAGCTTTGTAGTGTAATTTGAAGTCAGGTAATGTGATTCCTCTAGTTTATAACAGCTTTGGCTATTCTGGGTCTTTTGTGGTTCCATATGCATTTTAGGATTTTTTTTTTTTTTTTTTTTTCTATTTCTGTAAAGAATGTCATTGGTTTTGGTAGGGATTGCATTGGTTGTGTAGATTGCTTTGAGTAGTATGGACATTTCAACAATATTGATTCTTCCAATTAATGAACATGGAATATCTTTCCACTATTTGGTGTCCCCTTTAATTTCTTTCATGAGTGTTTTATAGTTTTTTATTACAGAGACCCTTCAATTCTTTGCTTAAGTTAATTTCTAGGCATTTAATTTTTTTTGTGACTATTACAAATAGGATTACATTTTTAATTTCTTTTTCAGATTATTCACTGTTGGCGTATAGAAATGCTATTGATTTTTGAGTGTTGATTTCGTATCCTTAAGCTTTACTAAATTTCTTTAACAGTTCTAATAATTTTTGGTGGCGCCTTTAGGTTTTTCCAAGTAAAAGATTATGTCGTCTGCAAAGATAATTTGACTTCTTCCTTTCCAATTTGGATGCCCTTTATTTCTTTCTCTTGTCTGATTGCTCTAGGTAGGACTTCCAGTACTATGCTGAATAAAGTGGTCAAAGTTGGCATCCTTGTCCATGTTCCAGGACTTAGAAGAAAGGCTTTTAGTTCCCCCGCCCCCATTCTGTATGATACTAGCTGTGAGTCTGTCATATATAGCTCTTATTATATTGAGGTTTGTTCCTTCTATATTCTATACCCAGTTTTTAAGGATTTTTATTATAAAGGAATGTTAAATTTTATCAATTGCTTTTTGTCATCCTTGCATCCCAGAAATGAATCACATTTGGCCATGAGGAATGACCTTTTACATGTGATTTTGGTTTGCTATTATTTTGTTAAGGATTTTTGCATCAATATTCATTGGGAGTATTTGCCTGTAATTTTGTTTTTATCTGTGTGTATGTGTGTGTGTGTGTGTGTGTGTGTCTTAGTCTGGTTTTGGTATTAGGGTAATAGTGGCTTTGTAGGATGAGTTTTGAAGTATTTCCTCCTCTATTTTTTGAAATAGTATGATTAGAATTGGCATGAGTTGTTCTTTAAATGTTTGGTATAATTCAGCAGTGAAGCCATGAGGTCTCCGGCCTTTGTTTACTAGACTTTTTACTACAACTTTGTCTATCCAGGTTTTGGATTTCTTCCTGGTTCGATCATCATAAATTGTATGTGTCTACGAATTTGTTCATTTCTTCTAGATTTTCCAATTTATTGGCATATAGTTGCTCATAGTAGACAGTAATTATCCTTTTAAATTCTGCATTATCCATTGTAATGTATCCTTTTTTCATCTCTAATCTTATTAAGTTGAATCTTCTCTCTTTTCTTCTTAGTCTGGCTAATCATTTTTCATTTCTTTCTTTCTTTTTTTTTTTTTGACTTTCCAAAACACCAACTTTTGGTCTCACAGATCTTTTATATTGTTTTATTTACTTCAATTGCATTTATTTCTCTGATTTTATGATTTATTTTCTTCTATTAATTTTAGGTTTGGTTTTCTCTTGCTTTGTGAGTTAAGATTCATTATTAAATTGTTTACTTGAAGTTTTTCTTCTTTGTTTGATGTAGACACTTATAACTATAAATTTATTTCATAGACTGCTTTCACTGTATCCCATAGGTTGTGATATGTTAAATTCTCATTATCATTTGTTTCAATAAATTGTTCAATTTTCTTTTTAATTTCTTCATTGAACCACTTGTCATTCAGGACCATGTTGTTTAATTTCTATGGATTTCTCATTTCCAAAATTCCTCTTGTTATTGATTTCTAGTTTTATTTCATTGTAGTCAAAAATTCTTCATATTATTTCAACTCTTTTGAATATTTTATGACTTGTTTTGTGACCTATCATATGGTCTATCCTTGACAGTAATTCATGTGCTGGGGAAAAGAATGTGTATTCACCAGCTGTTGGAGGAAATGCCCTATAAATACCTCTTAGGTCCACTTGTTCTATAGCACAGGCTAAGTCCGATATTTCTTCGTTGATTTTCTGCCTGGAAGATTTGTTCAATGTTGAAAGTGGGCTGTTGAAGTCTTCAGGTATTATTACATTGGAATCTATTTGTCTCTTTAGCTCTAATAATATTTAGTTTATTTATCTTAATGCTCCAGTGTCAGGTTCATATATATTTAAAATTGTTACAGCCTTTTGCTGAATTGACTTCTTTGTCATAATATAATGATCTTCTTTGTAATATGATGATCTTCTTTGTCTTTTCTTATAGTTTTATATTGAAATCTATTTTGTCTGACATAAGTATATCTCCCCCACACTTTATTGGTTTCCATTGGCATGGAATATTTTTCTCTATTTATTTGAAGTCTATGTGTGTCTTTACAGGTGAGGTGTGTTTCTTGTAGGTAACAGATCAATGGGTCTTGTTTTCATTCATACATTCAGCCAGTCTATGTCTTTTGATTGGAGAGTTTAATCTATATTCAATGCTATTATTGATAAGTAAAGACTTACTCCTGACATTTTTGGGGGGTTGTTTTGAGGTCTTCTCTTCCTTCATTCTTTCTTTCCTGTTTCCTATTAGTAAAGATAATTTTCTCTTGTGATATAATTTTATTTCTCATTTTCTATTTTTTTGTGTATATGTTGTATGTTTTTTTGGTTTGAGGTTGCTGTGAGGCTTCTAAATACTATCTAATAACCCTTTACCTTAAGCTGATAACAACCTAACGCTGTTTGCATTAAAAAAAACAAACAAACAAACAGAAAGCTAATAAAAATTATATGCCTTAACTTCATTCCCCCCACTTTTTAACTTTTAGTTTTTTCTATTTATATGTTATTATGCAGTCTGTATTGAAAAGTTTTTGTAGTTGTTAGTTGTGATTGGTTCATCATTTAGTTTTCTACTTAAGAGTAGTTTTTACACCACAGTTAACAGTGTTAAAATATTCTATGTTTTTCTGTGTATTTATTATTACCAGTAAGTGTTAAACCTTCAGATGATTTCTTAGTGCTCATTAATTTTTTTTAATGATTGAAGTATCCCCTTTAGCATTTTTTTGTAGGACACATCTGGTATTCACGAAATTCCTCAACTTTTGTTTGTCTGGGAAAGTCTCTTTCTCCTACATGTTTGAAGGATATTTTAGCCTGTATACTATTGTAGGGCAAAAGTCATTTCCTTCAGCATTTTAAATATGTCATGTCACTCTCACCTGGCCTCTAAGGTTTCCACTGAAATGTCTGCTACTAGGTGTATTGGAGGTGGATTTTATGTTACTTGTTTCTTTTCTCTTCCTGCATTTTGGATCCTTTCTTGATCCCTGACCTTTGGGAATATAACCTTTAAATGCCTTAAAGTAGTATTCTGTAGGTTAAATCTGCCTAGTATACTATACTTCAGGTACTTGAATATTGATATCTTTCTCCAGGTTTGGGAAGTTCCCTATTGTTATTCCTTTGACTAAACTTTCTACCTCTCTTTCTCTGCTTCTCCTTTTTAAGGCCAATAATTCTTAGATTTGCCCTTTGAGGCTATTTTAAGTATCCTGCAGGCATACTCCAGTGTTTTTCATTCTTTTTTCTTTTGTCTCCTCTTGCTATGTATTTTCAAATAGTCTGTCTTCAAGCTCACTAATTCTTTCTTCTACATGATTAATTCTGCTATTAAAAGACTCAGATACATTCTTCACTATGCTAATTGCATTTTTCAGCTCCAGAATTTCTACTTGATTCTTTGTAATTATTTCAATCTCTTTGTTAAATTTATCTGATAGAGTTATTAATTCCTTCTCTGCTTTATCTTGCACTTATTTGACTTTCCTCAACACAACTATTTTGAATTATATATCTGAAAGGTCACATATCTGTTTCTGCAGGATTCATCACTGGTTCCATATTTAGTTCACTTGGTGAGGTCAAGTTTTCCTGGATGGTCTCAATACTTGTAGACACTCACCTGTGTCTGGGCATTTAAGAGTAAGTATTTATTGTGATCTTTGCAGTCAGGGCTTGTTGGTACCCATACTTGTTGGGAAGGCTTTCCAGACATTCCTAATCGCCTGGTTGTTTTGATCTAAGTTGTATCTGCTTTAGGGGGCACCTCAAGCCCAGTAAAGCTGTGGTTTTAGTAGACTCATAGAGGTGCTGCCTTGATGCTTTTGGAGAAGATCTGGAAGAATTCTCTGAATTATCAGGCAGAGATTCTGTTCTCTTTCCTTACTTTCTCCTCCCAAAATGGAGTCTCTCTCTGTTCTGAGCCACCTGGAGCTGAGGGTGGAGAGATATAAGCACCCAGGTGACCACCACTACTGAGACTGTGGGTCAGCCCTGAATTAAACACAGCCCTGGGTCTAACCTAAGGCCTGGTGTAACCACCTGGCTACTGCCTGTGTTTTCTCAAGGCCCTGGAGCTCTACCATCAATATCTGGCTAAGCCTGTCAGACTTGTGTCCTTCCCTTCAAGGTCACAAGTTCACACTGGCCCCAAGTTGTGTCAAGAGTGCCATCCTGGAGACAGGGACTGGAGTCAGAAACCTTAGAAGTCTACCTGGTATTCCACTGTACTGCAGCTAAGTTGGCATTCAAACCACAAGAAGCAGTTTTTCCACTTTCTCCTTCCCTTTCCACATGAAGCGGAACCTCATCTCATGGCCACCACCACAGGCCCTTGGGAGGTACTTCCAGGCTACTGCTGATATTCCCTTAGGACCCAAGGGCTCTTCAGTCAGCTTGCAGTGAATGCTGTTTAATCCTTCAGGGCAGTGGGCTCCCCTCTGGCCCAGGGTGGGTCCAGAAATGCCACGAAAGAGTAATTCCCTCAATCAGAAACCTGAAGGACCTGCCTGGTGAACCACCTGCACCCCCCTCTCCCCACCACCACCCACCCCGCCCCCTGTGGCTGAGCTGGTACCTACAGTGCAAAGGAAAGTCCCCTTTTCTTTTTTGTTTTTCTCAAGCAGACAGAGTTTTGCCCTGTAGCCACTACCGCTGGAAATGAGCTGAGTCTCACTTGAAGCCAGCAGAGTCTTTCCCACGGCCCTCGCCATAATATCTGGATATCACTGCTGGTTATTTAGGGCCCAAGGGCTCTTCAGTTAGGCAATACATGCTAGCAGTACTGGTGCCTTTTCTCCAAGGAAATGGGTTCCCTTCTTGCCCAGGGTGTGCAGAGAAATGCTGTCTGGGAGGGAGGTCCTGGAATAAGCGCCTCACAGCTTTGACCAGTGCATTATCTTGCTGTGGCTAAACTGGTATCCAAAATGCAAGACAAAGTCCTCTCCACTCTTTCCTCTTCTCTTCTCAAGTGGAAGAACTCTTTCAGACCATGAGCTGTGCAGCCTGAGGTGAGGCAAGGGTGATGCCAGCACAGCCTTAGTTGTCCCAGCTGGTGTCTCAGGAGTTCATGTGCCCCCTGCACAGTCCACCACCTGTGGAACCAGTTCAGCACTAGGACTCACCTAAGAGTTGCAGTACTTATGGCACAGACTACCTTTCAAGTTTACTTAGAGCCTCAGCGCATTTTAGCCTTCAGTGTCAAGGTCTGTGGGAACACAGGTTTTGACCACCAGCATCCGTAATTCCCCTCTGACAAGGACTGGTTTAAATGCTCTGTCTGTGGCCAGGCATCATCTGAACTTTACCTGGTTTTCCTTTCTGCTCTTAAAGGACAGCACTGAGCTCAACCCCTCACAATTGTTGTGTTCTTCCTCACCAGAGCCCACAGACACTCTTAGTACCCACCCTGTTGCTGCTGTCAGTGGTGAGGGAGGGGTGGCATTGTCTGTTAAAGTTGTTTTTTCTACCTCTTCGATGCCTCTTCATCAGTGATATAAAGTTAAAATCAGATACTACAAGGGCTCACCTGATTTTTGGTTCTCATGAATGTGTTGTTTGTGTGTAGATTATTGTTAAATTGCTGTCCTTGCATGTGAATGATCAGTGGAGCCTTCTATTCCACCATCTTGCTCTGCCTTCAGATTCTGATGGTTAATATAAGGATTATAAGGAATAAAAGCAGACGTGATACAGATGTTGACTGTGCAGCCCAACCAAATAGATATGTTATGTGGGCTCATTAAAATATTTAATTTTCTTAGTATAAAGATCATACACATATATATTTAAGTGTGTGTATGTATATGTGAGTTTCTAGAAAATATTTTAAACGGGCATAAAACTTGATTGAAGAAGGTGTTGACACTAACTCCCCACTTTTAACTACTTGGGAATCAAGGAGAGAAGAAACAGTATTAAAATAGTCATTCTTGGGTTTGAGGATTGGTAAAACTAAAAACAAGTACTAATTGGGAAGTAACGTGTGAACAAAGAAGCATCTCTCCAAAAACAGAGAATCAACTCCAACCTTTTCTTCCTGATACAGGTAAGACACTTCAGACTAATACCTGGCTTCGAAAGTAAGCATCCTAAAATCAAGTACCACCCATGGATGACACCTAATCATATAATTACCATTCACAGGGATTAAGCCACTTATACTAACATCCAAATCTAGCTTAGTTTACAAATGATATATATGTAATAATATGCTAAATAATTTTGAAAAGTGGAAAAATATTAATACAAACTACCAGAAATAGAATAATGTAAGAGATTCCATTTCCATTTTTTTTTTTTTTTGAGTGAGTGTTGACCACAGAAGGCACTCAAAAAGATTTTGATAAAGTCATATTAACTTCCTTTTCTTCAGTACCTTCTGTAGTGCCCTGAACACTTCTTTGTTGCGGAGGCTGTAAATGAGAGGGTTCAGCATAGGGGTGAGAATAGTGTAGAATGCCGACACCATCTTGTCCTGGTCTGGTGTATGTTTAGAAGCTGGTCTCATGTACATGAACATAGCAGCACCGTAGTAGAGTCCGACCACAGACAGGTGGGAGGAGCAGGTAGTGAAGGCCTTGCGGCGACTTTCCCCAGAGCCCATGTGGATCACGGTTCGAAGGACACGGGAATAGGAAAGTGTGATAACTGAAACTGGAAGGATTAGCATTACCACACAACAAATCAAAAGTAGTCTTTCAAATGCAGATGTTTCTGTGCAGGATAGAGGTAAAAGGGCAGCAACATCACAGAAAAAGTGATGAATTTCCAGAGAGCCGCAGTAAGAAAATGACAGGACAGCTGCAAGCACTAAAATCCCATCAAGAGACCCCAAGGTCCAAGAAGCAACAGTCATGAAGACACAGAGTTTGGGATTCATGAGGATGGTGTACCGAAGAGGGTGACATATAGCCACATAGCGGTCGTAAGCCATGACAGCCAACAAGAAACATTCAGCTCCAAGCAGGGACACGTAAAAGAATATCTGAGTTCCACAACCTGGCAGAGAGATAGATTTCTTCCCAGACAAGTAGCTGAAGGCCATCTTGGGTAGAGTGGTGCAGATGAGCATGAGGTCCATGAGGGACAGTTGACTGAGGAGGAAGTACATGGGGGTGTGGAGCTGTTTGTCTATGTAGATGAGGAGAACCATGGCAATATTTTCCATGAAAGCCACTGAGAAGATGCCCAGGACCAGAGAAAAAAGGAAGGTGTGGGTGGGGCTGTGATTGAAGATTCCCAGCAGGATGAAGATGGAGTTGAAGGTCTGGTTTTCCCACACCATTCCGGATAATTTGCCTTGTCTGAGAATTTCAGAGAAAGTACAAGCTTATTTATCAATTCAGTTTTCAAATACATACTGTGACATACTCTACTGGTCAGTTTATATGTATGCATAAGGCCTTCTCACCAACCTTCAGTTACCTTGCTTTAGTCATGGTAAATCATGTGAATTAGTCCATTGTTTTTGCAATTATTTCCTCATCCAACTTTCACAGAGTATACATGGAGTACATTTGGACATTTACTTTACAGACAAGAATGCTGAAGTGTATAAGAGCTTCCCAACTTACCCACAAGTACAGTCAATAGAAAACCTAGGAGAAAAATCATTATATGCCTCTATTGCTAAATTTTAGGATCATACCTCATAAAAGAAAATTCCTTACAGAATTTTTTTCTCCTTCTGTCCTAATATTTCTCCAGGTTAGTAGTCTCATCAACAATGGAATTCCCATTCTCATGAGTTTTTTTTTTTTTTTCCCTACTATCCTACCTGCAGCCCAGTGAAGGCTGATATGAGATCAATGACATTACTCCTTGGGGATACCTGTACACTTTAATTCAGAGAAGGGTATAGTACTCTATGTTTTAACTTTTCCATCTCAGACCAAGTCCTGAAATCTTGTCTTACTTAATCAAAACACCCATTATTTTTCTAAGGGAGAATAAATTGTCTACTTATCTTCTGAGAATAATTTTTTTCTTCCAATTCTGTGTGGAAAAGAAGCTGCATTTTTTGTTTGTTTATTTGCTTGTTTTGTTTCTATTTTTAATTTTATTAAGTTGATACATTAAAGTTTTACATATCTATGGGGGCACATTTTGACATTTCAAAACATATATTTTGCATAATGATCAAATCAGGGTATTTAGTGTGACCATCACCTCATGCATTTATCATTTTTTTTGTAGTGAAGACTTTCAAAAACCTGTGTATTTTTGAAAAAATTGATTTTTTCTTTTTACAATAAAGTGTTATAAATCAAATCAGATAAACATTTAGGGACAAAAGAAAACCCTTCCATGGTCTTTAAAAGCTTCACTGCAATGTGCTACTTTGGCGACTTATAGGGCATGTTCTACCACAGCGAGGAAAGGCTCAACTGTATGAAATATGTGGCTCATTTTGTGCCAGTTTTCAGGGGAAATGCTTCCAGGTTTTGCTCATTCAGTATGATATTGGCTATGAGTTTGTCATAAATAGTTCCTATATTAATTTCATATATGTTCCATCAATACCTAGTTTATTGGGAGTTTTTTTGTTTTGTTTTGTTTTTAAGACAGAGTCTCGTTTTGTTGCCAGGCTGGAGTGCAATAGCGTGATCTTGGCTCACTGCAACCTCTGCCTCCTGGTTTCAAGCAATTTTCCCACCTCAGCCTCCCAAGTAGCTGAGATTACAGGCACCTGCCACTACACCGGGCTAGTTTTTGTATTTTAGTAGAGATGGGGTTTCACCATGTTGGTCAGGCTGGTCTGATCCTGACCTCAGGTGATCCGCCCACCTCACCTCCCAGAGTGCTGGGATTACAGGAATGAGCCACCGTGCCCAGCTATTGAGTTTTTAACATGAAGGGATGTTGAATTTTATCTAAGGCCTTTTCTATGTCTATTGAGATAATCACGTGGTTGTCATCATTGGTTGTTTATGTGATGAATTACGTTTATTGCTTAGTGTATGTTGAACCAGGAATGAAGCCAACTTGATTGTGGTGGATAATATTTTTGATGTGCTGCTGGATTTGGTTTGCTAGTATTTTACTGAGAATTTTTGCCTCAATATTCACCAGGGATATTAGTCTGAAGTGTTCTCTTTTCATTGTGTCTCTGACAGGTTTTGGTATCAAGGTGATGCTGGCCTCATAAATGAGTCAGAAAGAAGTCCCCCTTTTTCAATTGTTTGGAATAGTTTCAGAAGAATGGTACCAGCTCCTCTTTGTACCTCTGGTAGAATTAGGTTGTGAATCCATCTGGCTTTTTTTGGTTGGTAGGCCATTTAGTATTGCCTCAATTTCAGAACTTGTTACTGATCTATTCAAGGATTCAATTTCTTCCTGATTTAGTCTTAGGAGTGTGTATGTTTCCATGAATTTATCCATTTTTTCTAGATTTTCTAGTTTTCTGCGTAGAGTGTTAACAGCATTCTCAGATGGTAGTTTGTATTTCTATGGGGTCAGTGGTGATATCCCCTTTATCATTTTTTATTGTGTCTATCTGATTATTCTTTCTTTTCTTCTTTATTAATCTAGCCAGCAGTCTATTTTACTTTATTTTTTTCAAAAAATCAACTCTTGGATTCATTGATTTTTTTCAATGATTTTTGTGTGTGTGTGTCTATCTCTTTCAGTTCCACTCTGATCTTAGTTATTTCTTGTCTTCTGCTAGCCTTTGGATTTGTTTGCATATGCTTCCCTAGTTCTTTTAGTTGTGGTGTTAGGGTGTCAATTTGAGATCTTTCTTACTTTCTCATGTGGGCATTCAGTGCTGTAAGTTTCCCTCCTAACACTGCTTTAGCTGCATCCCAGAGATCTTGCTACATTTTTGTTGCTACATTTTTTGCTACATCTTTGTTCTCATTGGTTTCAAAGAACTCCTTGATTTCTCTCTTAATTTAATTATTTACCCAGGAGTCATATGGGAGCAGGTCGTTCAATTTCTATGTAGTTGTGTGGTTTTGAGTGAGTTTCTTGGTCTTGAGTTCTAATTTGATTATGCTTTGGTCTGACAGACTGTTTGGTATGCTTTCAGCTCTTTTGCATTTGTTGAGCAGTGCTTTATTACCAATTACGTAATCTACTTTAGAGTAAGTGCTATGTGGGTGCTATGTAGCACTGAGAAAAATGTATATTCTGTTATTTTGTACTGGAGAGTTCAGTAGATGCCCTCTCTCACCACTCCTATTCAACATAGTATTGGAAGTTATGGTCAGGGCATTCAGGCAAGAGAAAGAAACAAAGTGTATTCAAATAGGAAGAGAGGTAGTCAAATTTTCTCTGTTTGCAGATGAAATAATCCTATGCCTAGAAAACCCCATTGTCTCAGTCCAAAAGCTCTTTAAGCTGATAAGCAATTTCAACAACGTCTTAGGATACAAAATAAATGTCCAAAAATTACAAGCATTCCTATACACCAACAAGAGACAAGCAGAGAGCCAACTCATGAATGAACTTCCATTTGCAGTTGCTACAAAGAATAAAATACCTAGGAATACAGCTAACAAAGGATGTGAAGGACCCCTTCAAGGAGAAATGCAAACCACCACTCAAGGAAATAAGAGAAGACACTAACAAATGGAAAAATATTCCATGTTAATGGATGGGAAGAATCAATAGCATGAAAATGGCTATACTGCTCAATGTATGCCATTCAATGCTATTCCCATCAAACTACCAATGACATTTTTCACAGAATTAGAAAAAACTACTTTGAAATTCCTATGGAACCAAAAAAAAAAAAAAAAAGGCCCATATAGCCAAGTCAACCCTAAGCAAGAAGAACAAAGCTGGAGGCATCATACTACCGGATGTCAAACTTTACTCCAAGGCTACAGGAACCAGAACAGCATGGTACTGTTACCAAAACAGATACACAGACCAATAGAACAGAATAGAGATCTCAGAAATAAGACCTGACATCTACAACCATCTGATCTTTGACAAACCTGACAAAAACAAGCAATGGGGAAAGGATATCCTATTTAGTAAATGGTGCTGGGAACAGGTTAGCCATATGTAGAAAACTGAAACTGGACCTTTGTCTTACACTTTATACAAAAATTAGCTCAAGATGGATTAAAGACTTAAATGTAAAATTCCAAATCATAAAAACCCTAGAAGAAAATCTAGGCAATACCATTCAGGAAATAGGCATGGGCAAAGATTTTATGATAAAATCACCAAAAGCATTGCAGTAAGAGCTAAAATTGAAAAATACAGTGTAATTAAACTAAAGGACTTCTGCACAGCAAAATAAACTATCATCAGAGCAGACAGGCAACGTATAGAATGGGAGAAAAATTTTGGAATCTACCCATCCGACAAAGCTCTAATATCCAGAATTTACAAGGAACTTAAACAAATTTATAAGACAAAAACAACCCCATCAAAAAGTAGGCAAAGGACATGAACAGACACTTCTCAAAGAAGACATATATGTGTCCAACATATCTATTAAAAAAGTTCAACATCACTGATCATTAGAGAAATGCACATCAAAACCACAATGAGATACCATCTCATAAAGAAAATGTGGCACATATACAACATGGAAAACTATGCAGTCATAAAAGAGGAGGAGATCATGTCCCTTGCAGGGACAAGAACGAAGCTGTTTTAGTTTGCTAAGAATGAATTATTCATTCTTAGCAAACTAAATTCATAATGAATTATTCTTAGCATTTAGTTTTTCATTCTTAGCAACTAAACCAGGAACTGAAAACAAAACATCACATGTTCTCACTCATAGGTGGGAGCTGAACAGTTGGAACACATGGACACAGGGGTTGGGGGGACAACACACCCTGGGGCCTGTTAAGGCGGTTGAGGGGACAGAGAGCATCAGGACTAATACTTAATGCATGTGAGGCTTAATATCTAGGTGACAGTTTGATAGCTGCAGCAAACCACCATGGCACACATTTACCTATGTAAAAAACCTGCATGTTCTACACATGTACCCTGGAACCTAAAATAAAATTTTTTAAAAATCAAAAGAAATATTTGACTTAGCCCAGTTCAAGATGGGCAGAACTCAGGATGTGGTTGTGTGAAGCAGGGAGCACTGCAAGAAATGCATTTGGAGAAATATAAAGTATCAGAGTACTTCAATACATTTCAATGATGTTTCTAATCAAGCAAATATCAAAGAGGCAATTTATGTTGTGGAATAAAGATGTGTAGTGAAGTAAAATGATTTTGCGTTGAAAAATATCTTGGACATTGCACATCTGATGCTTTGGATAGGTTAAATCTGTGAGCCTGAAGACCATGGAGCAAACACCTTCTTTATCCAAGGGAGCCAGAGTAAACCTCAGGCAATAACAGTGGAAGAAGAAGATGGTGGAAATAAAATCAACCATCAGGTCTTTGTAAAAGGCTCTCAGTTATTATCTCTAGCCCCCCCCCCCAACTTTTTTTAACATGGCTCTGAAACATCATATTGAAAACCAGTACCCTGGAGTCCCAAATTAATCATATCCCAAACAAAAGGCAATCCAAAGCAAGACCTGCTGTTGTTACTGCCTGATATACATAACTGCCACCAAGACTTTTCTGAATTTCCAGATTTCAAAGCTTGAAATGATGGAATGTCTTTGTTACTATTTTCTACTACTATTTAAAAAAATTTATTTAGCTGTATAGAAACATCTACATTTTTGCATACTCATATATTTGTTGGTACTGGCTATTTATTATCTAAAGATTATTTACCATTGTGAGTGTTTGTCTTTGGTGTTTATCTTTTATGCCATTAAGAAATAGTAAGCCGGTAGTAGTCCTCAAATTTATTCTGTGGAATTCAACAAAATTATAAAGAAATCCAATTCTCTCCTCCTTTTCCTTGGACACATCCATGACTTATCCCATAAATGGAGCTATAGCAAGCCTTTCCTATTTAATATCAGCAAGTTATATATTCAAATTTGTACATCAAACCAAGTATTATACACCGTTAAGGCCAGAGCAGATTCTGTTACATCTTAATGGTATGTGGTATATTCCTATCACAACACTTTATTTATAAAGTGAAAATTAGTTTGAAATCCTTTTGCTGCTAACACCTTCCCCAGGAAATGGTCTGTTTATATCTTGGTACTCTAAATGAACTTCTGCTGACTATACTGACTATAATTAATGGTAAAACTTTTTAAAGCAGGAAAACTAAATAACAGAGACCCTTTTACTTATGTTCATGACACACAAAAAGTAATATGGCCTTATTTTATCTAAACTAAATTAAACTGTTATGTCAGTATTCCAAAATAAAATTTACATTATCCATTTTAACATTTAGAAATAGAAGAATGTGTTAAAGAAAAAGATAAAGGAAATGTTGAAGCAGAGAATAACTCCTCAGCTGGTGACACATTCATTCATTTGTATGATTACTGTGTTCTAGGTACTTTCTTTTATTTTAATCCTGCATAGATGTTGAGGGAATCCAAATTTCCTGCAACAATATATAAAAGTATTGATGCCTCTCCAAGTGAATACAAAATCTAGTCTCATTTTTAAGGTAGTCAATATAAAGAAGCAGCAGTATCTTTCTTTGTTCTTTCATTTTAAGAACAGAATTCTGTTACAATGTCACAAGAAATTGTAAAATCCTCACATTGCCAGAACTATTTTGATTCTTCCATATGACTCTGTGTCAATTATTAATGAAAAATCAAGAAGCACAAGGAAGATGATAGAAGGATTTGACTAAGTGAGAGGAAGAATTAAGTGTCTGGAAGTGAGGTGAAGGCATATGAGGAAAGTAAGTGCTAAAATTAAAGCTAAAATAGAAATAAAAAGAAAACAAAATGAAATTAAGAGGGCCTGAGGTGATAAGAGAATTTGGAATATTAATAGAGATCAGAGAAGGAGAAACAAAATAAACTACGAAGAGATCTAAGGGGGACCAAAGTCTTTGGAAAGAAGCTCAACCCCACTGAGTCTAGCTTTTCTCTAGACCTTGTGATTTTTACTAACCTGAAGATTTCCATCCATATATTGTAGCACATTCAATGTGTCCAGATTTTAAGAACGTGTCACACACTGTGGGATTTAAATCAGGTTTTATTAAATTTTTCTTTACTTCGTCTTTATGACATGATTGTCAGAATTTTATGATTAGTATCTTTCATGAAAAATTAAGAACACGAATAAGAAAACTGGGTCCTTTGTGGGAATAAATCACTTCCCCAATAATTTCTAAACTAAAAATTTACACTGGGTGGTATGTAGACAATGTTTAAGTCCAAATTATCATGTATGTTTTAAAGCAGTAGATAGACATCACTTGGTACATGATTGTTTTTGTAAATTCACTTTGAGGTGTAGGTCTACCAAATAGAAGATGTTTATGTTTCTCATAAAAGCTTCAATAAATATTTTAATAAATTAAAATAATTTAACCATTAAGAATACTGTGTCTCTCTTTCTTCTTTTCCTTCATTTTCAGTATGAAACAGAAAGAGTGTCCAGGATTGCAGGAGAAACGATGACATTTCCAGGATACTCCACAATTAGGGAGTTGTGAAGAACTACCTAATTTTAATAATCAGGTTAAGGAAGGCTTACACTTGTATAATTCTGTATAGTATTCCAAAAACGTTTTAAAGCACATGAACTTATGTTTTTCCTCAATAAAGTCATATAAGGTCAGCACAAGACATAACGGATTTTTTTTTTTTTTTAAGAGTGTTATATGTCTTACTCACAGGTACTGATCAAGGGGAAGAATCACCAAATCAATTCTGGGTTCGTTGTACTCTAGAATATAATAATCACTGTCTGAGCGGTATCACAACCTTTTCTTCTTTTTCTTCTAGAAAGACTCAAAAGCAGCAACTCCAATAGTCCAAATGACCCACATTTCCAAAGGCCTATCCATCCCACAGCATCATGACCTTAAATTCTGTACCTCCACAAAATGTTCAGTCCCTCGACATCAATTATAGATGGCATGCCTTCTTTCAGAGTTTCTCCTAGGAAACAAAATCCACGTGGACCCCAAGGCTCTAGTTGCTTTTTGCCAATACTGTCATTCTTTACTTGCTATAAAGTCATAAATGGCTGCCTACTTTTCTTTAGGAAGTAAATTGTGTTAATGATAAACTTAAGTATTTACAGATTATTAAAATGCAATTAAAATTAAAACAGGGAATATTTATTACAAAGTAAATGAAATCTGTCAACCTGCATTCTCAATTGTGTTAACATTTTTAACTTATTTCTAGTATATCGTATCAAATACTTAAGCCGGCTGGGCACAATGTCTCGTGCCTGTAATCCCAGCACTTTGGGAGGCCAAGGCAGATGGATTACAAGGTCAAGAGATCGAGACCATACTGGCTAACACAGTGAAACCCCGTCTCTACTTAAAAAAAAAAAAAAAAAATTAGCCAGGCGTGGTGGCGGGGGCCTGTAGACCCAGCTTCTCAGGAGGCTGAGGCAGGAGAATCGCTTGAACCCGGGAGGCAGAGGTTGCAGGGAGCCGAGACCACGCCACTGCACTCCAACCTGGTGACAGAGTGAGGCTCCGGAAAAAAGGAAAAAAGAAAAAAAATACCAAATACTTAAGCTGATATAAATGTAAGTAAGCTCTTAGATGCCTAAACATATGCAAGCATGTGATTAACAATTTAAATGGGCACTAAGGCTTCATAAAGCCTTGTATGTGGCCTGTATCTTTAAGATACAGCCTTTGCGTTTTCCAGTAAATTCACTGTACTAATTCAAAACAAGTCTACATTTGGTCTTGCTTCTCTCCACTCTCAAAAGCTTTCACTTCCCAGCAGCAATGACTTATTTTTAAAGTTTAATTAAGTTCTGGCATACGTGTGCAGAACATGCAGGTTTGTTACACGTGCTATGGTAGTTTGCTGCACATATCAACCCATCATCCAGATTTTTAAAAATTTATTTTATTTTATTTTAATTATTATGTTTTGAGACGGAGTCTCGCTCTGTTGCTAGGCTGGAGTGGAGTGGCAGGATCTCGGCTCATTGCAACCTCCGCCTACCAGGTTCATGCAATTCCCCTGCCTCAGCTTCCCGAGTAGCTGGAACTACAGACACATGTCACCATGCCCAGGTAATTTTTTTTTTTTTTTTTTTGTATTTTAGTAGAGATGGGGTTTCACCATGTTGGCCAGGATGGTCTTGATCTCCTGACCTCATGATCCACCTGCCTCGGCCTCCCAAAGTGCTGGGATTACAGGTGTGAGCCACCAGGCCCAGCTGTCATCCAGGTTTTAAGCCCTGCATGCGACTTCTGGGGAAGGCATGAGTTGAACAGGTGATGAGTAGCCACAGCTTTCAACATGGATCTGCAGAGTCCTGGCACCACGAGACTCTGTGATTCTCACCGATACTTGAGCTGCAGAAGAGCTGCTTAGAGAGATGGCAGGGGCAGGACTCCATCCTGTGTAGAGCCCAGACGGTTTTGCACTGAAATGACTGCCGTGGATCACAGTCAGGGATGCCCATCCCGCAAGGCTCACCAGGCTCTTCTATAAAGCTTTGGGTGACTGTCAGAACTGCATAGAGCAGATTGGTCTTGCCTGTGGGACAGGGCCAGTCTAATTCGAAGGTTCTTCATCTGCCAGCCTCTTCTGGTCCCCAGCCTGGCCATGCCTGCTTGCAGCACAGCCTTGGATCCCCAACCTCTGTGCTTCCTGGGGGCTTTCATCGCCACCACTTTGCCACAGACTGCTCCTGACTGTCAGAGAGCTGCTGCAGACTGGCTCTACAGACATGCACCAGCTGACCTAGAGCCCCCCGAACTGAAGCCTTCCCCTACTGCTTAGCTGGGACACGTCCACTGCTTTCTAACCGTGCACACAAAGGGACCTCACCTCCCATCCCTTGCAGGCACAGGTATGCATGTACTCCCTGCCACCCCTCTCTACCAGCATGAGTGTACCCTGCCTCCCAGTATCCACCAACGCACAGCCTGTTGCACCCCTGCCACTAACACAACTGTGTGGACTGATGCTGGCCACCCCCACCACTGCCAGAGGCCCACCACCACTTATCTGCACAAAAGCCACTGTGAAAGTGTGCGTAGACACCACTGCCCTGCTCCTGCTGGTTCCCTAGCTCTGAAGATGCACAGTTACCGCACTGCACCTCTGTCACGGCAATCAGAGCAAGTGCAAATCTGAACACCAGCAACCTCACCCCCACTATGCCACAACCAGCATAAGCACGCACAGGAGCACCACCACCCTGCTCCTGCTGATACCCTGCCGTAGCTCATGTTCACGCCTCCCACTGCACTACCAAAAATGCTGGTGCATGTGAGCAAGAACTAATCCCAATGCTACCACTCTGAGTGCTTCGGCCAGCATGCACCATTGGAGCGTTGTGCCAGTGGACGAGAAACACCTCAGTCTCTCCAATGCAGTAGGTTTCTAACATCAAAGGGCCAGACATCAAAGCTAGGGCCCAGTTCCAGGCTCCAGACCTGCAGAGTTAGAACACACAGCCCCGGTACTCAGCTGCAACTTGTCCCCTAAAATCTTCCAAAAACAAAGCCATACCACTGAACCCACCATGTACCACAATCCAACTCCCAAGGATATCAAAGAAGATCAAAGAAAAAAAAAAAAAAAACAGAAAAAAAAGCCATCCAAAGGACAGTAACTTCAAAGATTAAGGGAACATGAGCTCAACCAGATTGGAAAAACAAACAAACAAACAAAAAACCAGTATAAGAACGCTGGCAACTAAAAATGCCAGAATGTCTTCTTGTCTCAAAAGGACTGCATTAACACCCTAGCTATGGTTCTTAAGCATGTTGAAATGGCTGAAATGACAGATGTAAAATATGGACAGGAATGCAGATCATTGAGATTCAGGAGAAAATCAACACCCAATTCAAAGACTCTAAGGAACACAATACAATGATATAGGAGTGAAAGGATGAAGTGGTAATTTTAAGACAGAACAAATTGATCTGACAGAGCTATAAAACTTACTCCCAGAATTTCATGATACAGTCTCAAGTATTAACTGCAGAATTGATGAAGCTGAGGAGAGAATCTCAGAGCACAAAAACCGGCTGACAAAAATAAAGAAAAAAAAAAATGAACAAAACCTCTGTGAAATATAGGATATGTAAGGAGATCAAATCCACAAATCATTGACATTCATGAAAAAGAGGGAGAGAAAGCAAACAACTTGAAAAAAAAATTTAATAATATCATCTATATAAATTTCCCCAATCATACTAGAGAGGCCAATATTCAAATTCAGGATATTTGGAGAACCCCTGCATGATACTATACAGGATGACTATCCTCAAGACATATAGTTATCATATTCTCCAAATTCAAAATGAAATAAAAAATGTTAAAGGCAGTCAGAGAGAAGGGGTAGGTCACCTACAAAGGGAACTACATAAGGCTAATAAAAGACCTCTCAGCAAAAACCTTATCAGCCAGAAAAGTTAGGGGCCTATATTTGGCATTCATAAAGACAAGAAAATCCCAGCAAGAATTTCACATCCAGCCAAACTAAGCTGTATACATGAAGAAAATAAGAGTCATTTCAGACAAGCAAACACTAAGAAAATGTGTTACCATGAGATCTGTCTTACAAGAAATCATTAAAGGACTGCTAAATATGGAAATGAAAGACCACAAAAATGCACACAAGTACATAGACCATTGAAACTATAAAGCAACTACACAATCAAGTCTGTATAATAACCAGTTAACAATGTGATGACAGGATCAAATCTGCAGATATCAATATTAAATTTGAATGTAAATAAGCTAAATGCCCCAATTTAAAGGCATAAAGTGTTAAGTTGGATAAAGAAGTAAAACTCAATGTATGCTCTCTTCAAGAGACAAATATCATTAATGACACCCACAGGCTCAAAATAAAGGGATGGAGAAAAGTCTACCAAACAAACAAACAAAAAAGGAGGGTCTGGGATCTGTACTCAACCCTTGGCCTAATGTATCTAACACACATCTACGGAACTCTGCAACCATAAAAACAGTAAATACATTATTCTCATCAGCACGTGTTTATCTGCATCCCTTCATATGTCTCCAACTACTGTTAGTGGGGACCATCCACTCCAATTTCAGACAAAACAGTCTATAAACCAAGAAAGATCAAAAAACACAAATAAGTGCATTACATAATGATGAAAGGTTTAATTCAACAAGAGAACTATCTTAAATATTACACAATCAATACAGGAGTATGCAGATTTATAAAACAAATAAAGACACATGAAGAGATGTAGACGAACATACAATGATACTGGGAGACATCGACTCCCCACGGACAGGACTGGACAGATCATCAAGCCAGGAAATTAACAAAGACATCTGGGATCTGAACTCGATACTCGGCCAAATAGACCTAACACATATCTACAGAACTCTCCAGCCAAAGAAACATAATATACATGCTTCTCATCTGCACATGGCACATACTTTAGAAACTGATGACATAATTAGTCATAATATAATTCTCACCAAACTGCAAAAAACTGAAATCATACCAATCATACTCTTGGACCACAAAGCAATAAAAACATAAACTAATATTTAGAAAATCACTCAAAACATATTATTACATGGAAATTAAACTCCTGAATGACTTTTGGGTAAGCAACGAAATTAAGGCAGAAAGCAAGAAATTCTTTGAAACTAATGAAAACAAAGATACAGTATACCATAATCTCTGGGACATAGCAGCGTTAAGAGTAAATTTTATAATGCTGAACTCCCACATCAAAAAAGTTAAAGAGCTATCAAATTACAAACCTAAAATTATATCTACAGGAAGTAGAAAAACAATAACAAACCAATTCCAACGCAAGCAAAAAACAAGAAATAAAGAAAATCACTGTTGAACTGAATGATACTGATATTTAAAAGAAACATACAAAATATCAAGAAATCTATGAGTTAGTTTTCTGAAAGAACAAACGAGATTGATAGACCATTAGCTAGACTAATAAGGAAAAAATTGAGAAGATTCAAATAAATAAGAAATCACAAAGGGGATAGTATCACTGACCCCACAGAAATACAAAAATCCCTCAGAGACTATTATGAACATCTCTATGCATACAAATTAGAAAACTAACAAGAAATAGATACATTCCTGAAAACATATGACCTCCCAAAATTGAACCAGGAAGAAATGGAAACCCTGAAGAGACCAATACTGAGCTCCAAAAATTGAGTCAGTGATAAACAGCCTACCACACAGAAAAGGCCCAGAACCAGATTTGATTCATAGTCAAATTCTACCAGACGCATAAAGAAGAGCTTTGAAGAGAGGGGAATGGCCCCTAATTCATTATTTGAGGACAGCATTATTCTGATGTCAAAACCTGATGGAGACACACACACAAAAAGAAAACTTTAGGACCATATCCTTGATGAAAATAAATGCAAAAATTTTCAACAAAATACTAGCAAACTGAATCCAGCTAATCCACCACAATCAAATAGGCTTTGTTCCTGGAATGTGTGGTTGGTTAAATACAAGGAAATCAATAAATGTGATTCATTACATAAACAGAACTGAAAGCAGAAAGCGCATAATCATCTCCATAGATGCAGAAAAGGCTTTTGATAAAATTCAACATCCTTTATGTTAAAAATCACCAACAAACTGACACTGAAGGAACATGCTTCAAAATTACAGTAGCCATCTGTGACAAACGCACAGGCAACATCATACTGAATGGGCAAAAGCTGGAAGCATTCTCCTTGAAAACCAGCATAAGACACAGATGCCCTCCATCACCACTCCTATTCAACGTAAAACTAGAATTCCTAGTTAGAGCAATTAGGCAAGAGAAAGAAATAAAAGGTATCTAAATAGGAAGAGAGGAAGCCAAGTTGTCTCTGTTTGCAGATGATATGATTCTATACTTAGAATACCCCATAGTCTCTCCCCAAAAGTTTACTAATCCCATAAACAACTTCAGCAATGTATCAGGATACAAAATCAATGTACATAAATTAGCAGCATTTCTACACACCAATAATGCCCCAGCTAAGAGCCAAATCAAGAGCACAGTCCCATTCATAATAGCCACAAAAAGAACAGAATATAGCTAGCCAGAGAGGTGAAGGAAATCTACAACAAAAATCACAACACTGCTGAAAGAAATCAGAGATGATATAAACAAATGGAAAAACATTCCATGCTTATGAATAGGAAGAATCAATATAGTTTAAACGGTCATACTGCTCAATTTACAGATTTAATGCTATTCCTATCAAACTACTGATGACATCCTTCACAGAATTAAAAAACAAAAACAAAAACAATGGACTGGGCACGGTGGCTCAAGCCTGTAATCCCAGCATTTTGGGAGGCCAAAGTGGGCAGATCACCTGGGGTCAGGAGTTCGAGACCAGCCTGGACAACATGGCAAAACCCTATCTCTACTAAAAAATAAAACAAATTAGCCAGGCATGGTGATGTGCATCTGTAATCTCAGCTACTCAAGAGGCTGAGGCAGGAGAATCACTTGAACCCAGGAGGCAGAGACTGCAGTGAGCCGAGATTGTGCCATCGTACTCCAGCCTGGGTGACAGGAGTGAAACTCCAAAAAAAAAAAAAAATCTAAAATTCATATGGAACCAAAAAAGCCCAAATAGCAATAGTAACCTTAAGCAAAATGAGCAAATCTGGAGGTACCACATTACCTGACTTTATACTACAAGGCCACAGTAACTAAAATAGCATGATACTGCTACAAAAAAAAAAAAAAAAGACATATAGATCAATGGAAAAGAACATAGAGCTCAGAAATAAAGTTGCACCTACAACCATCTGATTTTCAAAAAAGTCAACATAAAACAAGCAATCAGGAAAGGACACCCTATTCAATAAGTGGTGCTGGCATAACTGGCTAGCCACATGCAGAACACTGAAGCTGACCCTTTTTGTACCATTATACTCAAATAAACTCAAGGTGGATTAAAGGCTTAAATGTAAAACCTAAAATGATAAGTACTCTGAAACATATCCTAGGAAATACCATTTGGGACATAAGCCCTGGCAAATATTTCATGAGGAACATACCAAAAGCAATTGTATGAAACCAAAAAGTTACAAATGGGACTCCATTAAACTAAAGACCTTCTGTACAGCAAAAGGAACTGTCAACAGAGTTAATACACAAACTACAGAAAGGAAGAAAACATCTGAAAACTATGCATTCGACAAAGTCTAATATCCAATATCTATAAGTATTACAACTTAAACAAATTAACAAGCAAAAAGTAAACAACTCCATTAAAAGTGAGCAAAGGATATAAATAGACATTTTACAAAAGAAGACATAAGTGTTGCCAACAAGCATGTGAAAACATGCTCAACATCAATAATCATTAGAGAAATGCAAATCAAAACCACAAAGAGACATCATCTCACACCGGTAAAAACATCTATTATTAAAAAGTCTATACATAACACATGCTGGTGAGATTGTAGAGAATAGGGAGTACTTATACCCTGCTGGTGCGACTGTAAATTAGTCCAGCCACTGTGGAAAGGAGATTGGTGATTTCTCAAAGAACTTAAAACAGAACTACCATTTGACCCAGCAATCTTGTTATTGTGTATGCACTCAAAGGAATATAACTCATTTGGCCATAAAGTCACCTGCACACGTATGTTCGTCGCAGCACTATTCACAATAACAAAGATACTGAATACGCTTAGATACTTATCAATGGTAGACTGGATAAAGAAAATTTGGTACATATACACCATACAACACTGCACAACCATAAAAAAAGAATGAGATCATGCCCTTTGCACCAACATGGAAAGAGCTGGATGCCATTATTCTAAGTGAACTAACAGAGGAACTGAAAGCCAAATATTGCATGTTCTCACTTACATGTGGGAGCTAAACATAGAGTACATGTGGACACAAATGAGTGTGGCGGATAGGAGTGGAGTTGAGGGTCCCATAACTTCCTTTCAGGTACTATGTGTATTAACTGGGTGATGAAATAACCTGTACATCAAACTCCCATAACACAAAATTTACCGATATAAAGAAGCTGAACATGACCCTGACCTAAAATAAAAGGTAAAAACAGAATATGACAGTACCAATATTTCCTTCCATTTCTAACAATTTGAGGATTTCATGTTGAAAATAAACTTTGTAGTTCTTACAGGTTTATAGTTGGATCCTTTCTTTAATTGTTACTACTTTTTCATTATGAAATATCTATCATTGATAATTTTATTTCATTTTACATTGTATTTTATGTTTTATTAAAATAGTTGGTCTGAATTTCTTGTTAATATTTGCCCAACTAAAATATTTCCCTGTAATTTTATGTGAGTTTATTTTAAACTTATGTAACTACATCTTTTTTTTTTTTTTTTTTTTTTTTTTTTTTTTGAGGCCGGTCTCGGCACTGTCACCCAGGCTGGGTGCAGTGGCTGATCTCGACTCACTGCAAGCCTCCCAGCCTCCCAGGTTCCACCTTCTCCTGCCTCAGCCTCAGTGGCTGGGACTACAGGCGCCACCACCTCGCCCGGCTGGTTTGTATTTTTAGTAGAGGCGGGGACATTTCACCGATGTTAGCAGGATGGTCTCGATCTGACCTCCGTGATCCACCCGCCTCGGCCTCCCAAAGTGCTGGGATTACAGGCTTGAGCCACCGCGCCCGGCCAATGTAACTACATCTTAAAATCAGTCCTTTGCAGCTCTACCTTCTAATGGTTCACCTTATCCAAGCCTATATTGACAGTTTTTCCTGCAACCTTGTCATATGTGTGAGTTTGCATGTTATATCTCCATTCCCTTTGCTTCTAATTGTTTAGTTTTACTTTGCCTATCTATGCCTCTACCTGTTCCACCCTCAGGTTTCAAAAATTTCCCCCAACTCTGAATTTGAATATCACATAATTTAGGGAAGCTCTGATTTTTTTTATAGATAGAGAAAATCATAACACATCCATTATGACATGTCAAACTTCATAATCTTTTAAAGTTTTTTTTCCTATGGGAATGATTACGTACTGTGTCTGGAGGCATAGATAGAATTTGAAGGATACTCTGAGGCTTGGCGTGTCAAATTTTTGAACAAATCTTTCTTTCTGAGTCACCGTCATCAATCATCAATGTATTTCATTTCAGTTCTCAATGTCCCTTTCAAAATAAATCTGTAATATGGAATTTCATTAAAATTGCTTTAAAATGAGTGTGATACGAAGTTTTCTCAGTAGAGGATACTTATGGGTCACTGCAGGAGGAAGACACTGGGTGTTTCTGTGTTGCGAATGTGAGAATGTTCTGCAGATTCTGCTCTAGGTTCAGGCACAGAATGCAGTCACTGAACAATCCTGTCATCTTGGTTTAGGGATAAGACTTCTGCAGTCCTCTCAACACGGAGGGCAGAGATCTATGTGGCCCAGGAACAGCTGTCTATCCAGACTCCCTCAGCAAGGCTGCACACTTTCTTCATGCTGGCCCCTGTAAGAAGTGAACTCTATTGTCAAGTTCCCATATATTCTGTATGCAGCCACCTGCCCATACTCTCGTGGCCAGCTCTGGTGTGCACTGCATGCAGCTGCCTATGGTCCAAAGGTTCAGGCCAATCAGTGTTTCTTCAGCAATGCCCCAGTCTCCCACCTTTGACTGTGTGGTTTGTGTCCTCTGCAGGTCTCTAACTGCATAAACAGGCTATGAGTTGCTGATTACTTGCCCTCCTGAGACTTTCATATTGCTTGTCCAGAAAGATGCAATTTAGAGATTGTTTTGGTCATGGCTTCAGGATTCAGCACGATGATTAGCTCCTTTTCAATGGGAAATGGGATACTAGTAATTCATGGCATGCAGTGGTGTTGTGGGAAGTCAGGGACCCCGAATGGAGAGACCAGCTGGAGCCACGGCAGAGGAACATAAGTTGTAAAGATTTCATGGACATTTATCAGTTCCCAAATAATACTTTTTAATTTCTTATGCCTGTCTTTACTTTGATCTGTGAATCTTGTTATCATTGTAAGCTGAGGATGTATGTCACCTCAGGACCACTGTGATAATTATGTTAACTGTACAAATTGATTGTAAAACATGTATGTTTGAATAATATGAAATCAGTGCACCTTGAAAAAGAACAGAATAACAGCGATTTTTAGGGAACAAGGGAAGACAACCATAAGGTCTGACAGCCTGCGGGGTTGGGCAAAAACAGCCATATTTTTCTTCATGCAGAGAGCCTATATATGGACGTGGAAGTAAGAGAGATATCACTAAATTCTTTTCCTAGCAAGGAATGTTAATAATAATACCCTGGGAAAGGAACGCATTCTTGGAGGTCTATAAACAGCCGCTCTGGGAGTGTCTGTCTTACGCAGTTGAGATAAGGACTGAGATACGCCCTGGTCTCTTGCAGTACCCTCAGGCTTACTAGGGTGGGGAAAACTCCGCCCTGGTAAATGTGTGGTCAGACCAGTTCTCTGCTCTCGAACTCTGCTTTCTGTTTTTTAAGATGTTTATCAAGACAATATGTGCACCGCTGAACACAGACCCTTATCAGTAGTTCTGCTTTCGCCATTTGCACTGTTCCCTCAGAAGCATGTGATCTTTGTTAGACCCTTATTAGTAGTTGTTTTTTGCCTTTTGAAGCATGTGATCTTTGTACCTACTCCCTATTCTTACACCCCCCCCTCCCCTTTTAAAACCCTTAATAAAAACTTGCTGGTTTTGAGGCTCAGGAGGGCATCACAGTCCTACCAATATGTGATGTCACCCTTTGTGGCCCAGCTGTAAAATTCCTCTCTTTGTACTCTTTATTTCTCAGCTGGCCGACACTTATGGAAAATAGAAAGAATCTATGTTGAAATATTTGGGGTGGGTTCCCCCAATATCTGGTGCCCACTGTGGGGTTGCCCAGGCCTCCAAAGGCTCTGTTGGAGAGGGCAGCCAAGGAGGCTAAGCTTGCGGGATGCCCAAAAGGATCAATGTGGGTGCTGGGGCTCAGGAAGGGTGCGTGGGCCCAGGGAGCTGCCGTGAAAGGGTTGGCTGCAGCGTGGATGGCACCAGTCACAGTGAAGAGGGAGGTTGGGTGGGAGAGCTCCTGTCCAGGGGGCAGGGCCCACAGAGCCCTGGAACGCAGGACAAGAGGTTGTTCCAAAAGTCAAGCTTGTGGGAGTCATCCTCCATTTTCTCCTGGTGTCTCAGGATCATATAAGCCACATGCACATGCATGGCATGCCACTTCCCTGGTTTCCTTAAAGGTGGCCGGAAATGGTCAGGGATCTGTGTCCCCTTCTGGGGATATCACTCATGGTTTATTGTAATAAAATGCCAATGGCGCACTTGCACTGTACACTTAGATGGCTACTGCATCTGACCCTGAGGGCAATAATAATGACCATAAGGAGAGTTATGTGTATTGGATTCTTTTAAGTGTGCATATATATGTATAGAGGGAAAATGACAAGCTCAGCTCCATTAGCTTGCATTTCAATTCATGACTGGAGAATCAGACAACTTCCATGTTAGCATCAAAAGTATCAATTTGTGATGCTGCCTGAAACAAAACATAAAATTTAATTGTGTAAATTGCAAAGATAGGACAACAGTTAAATTCTGTCTTGCCACATGTTTTTTGTGTGCAAGTTAGGTAGGAAAGAATGAAAATGCCCCAATTAAAAGTCACAGATGAGCAAACTAGTTAAAGAGTAAAGAACTCTACAGCATCAGTGTGCTGTATTCAGGAGACCCATCTCACACGCAAAGACACACATGGGCTCAAAATAAAGGGACAGAGGAATATTTACCATGCAAATGGAAAGCATAAAAAGCAGGGGTTGCAAACCTAGTCTCTGATAAAAACAGACTTTAAGCCCACAAAGATCAAAAAAGACAAAGGAGGGCATTACATAATGGTCAAGGGATCAATGCAATAAGAAGAGCTAACTATTCTAAATATAAATGCACACAATACAGGAGCACCCAGCTTAATAAAGCAAGTTCTTAGAGACCTACAAAGAGACTTAGACTCCCAGACAATAATAGTGGGAGACTTTAACACCCTACTGTCAGTATTAGACAGATCCACAAGACAGAAAATTAACAAGGATATTCAGGATTTGAACTCAGCTCTGGACCAAGTAGACCTAACAGACATCTACAGAACTATTGACCCCAAATCAATAGAATATGCATCCTTCTCAGCATCATATAACACTTATTCTAAAATCGACTATATAATTGGAAGTAAAACATTCCTCAGCAAATGCAAAGAATGAAAATTGTAACAAACAGGCTCTCAGACAACAGTGCAATCAAATTAGAACTCAAGATTAGGAAATTCAGTCAAAATCACAAAGCTACAAGAAAACTGAACAAACTGCTCTTGTATGACTACTGGGTAAACAATGAAATTAAGGCAGAAATAAAGAAACTTTTTGAAACCAACAAGAACAGAGAAACAATGTACCAGAATCTCTGGAACATAGCTAAAGCAGTGTTTAGAGGGAAATTTATAGCACTAAATGCCCACACCATTAATCAGGAAATATCCCCAATCAACACACTAACATCACAATTAAAGTAGAGAAGCAAGAGCAAACTAATACAAAAGCTAGCAGATATCAAGAAATAACTAAGATCAGAGCAGAACTGAAGGAGATAGAGACACGAAAAATCCTTCAAAAGAATCAATGAATCCAGGAGCTGGTTTTTTGAAAAGATTAACAAAATGGATAGACCACTAGCCAAACTAATAAAGAAGAAAACAGAAAAGGATCAAATAGACACAATAAAAAGTAATAAAAGAGATATCACCACTGATTCTACAGAAATACACAGTATCATCAGAGAATACTGTAAACACTTCTATGCCAATAAACTAGAAAATCTAGAAGAAATGGGTACATTCCTGGACACTGGAACTCCCCCAAGACTAAACTAGGAAGAAGTCAAATCCCTGAATAGACCAATAACATTTTCTGAAATTGCGGCAGTAATTAATGGCCTAACAACCAAAAGAAGCCTAAGACCAGACAGATTCACAGCCTAAAACTTGAATAGAGACACTTGGTTATATTAACGTGTAGCTGACAATCCTGAAATCCCAAGTCATTTTAATCTACCTACTGTGGTCTCAATGCCTGTGTCCTCATAAAATTCATGTTGAAATTCCAACCCCGAAGATGATGGTTGTAGGATGTACATTTTGCGGTAGTTGATTAGATCACGAATGAGGGGTTCTCATGATTGGCATTCGCACACATATAAGAGACACAAGAGAACTAGCTGTCTCTTCTACCATGTGAAGGTAGAGCAAGAAGGCTGTGTGTGGGAACTAGGAAGCACACCCTCAAAAGACACCAAATCTGCCAGCACCTTCCTCCAGAACTGCAAGGTTTAAATTTCTGTTGTTTATAAGCTACCCAGTTTATGGTATTTTGTTATCCAGCAGCCCATATGGACAAAGACACACCTTTTCCAGTGAAAGCAGCTTGCCCTCTGAAATTTAAGTAGCTTTCCTTAGTTGGGAAACATACAATACTTGTTGGGAAGGCCATTGAAAGTAAATTATCATTATCCTTAGGGCCTAACACAATCACCCCTTGTTGACACTAGACACATAACTAGAGTCAAATCTCAACATGTTCCAAGAGATAAGCTCACACTATGATCTAAGAGAAAGTAGCTGATACACTAAAATAATTGCAATATTGTGTGAAGCAGGTAGCTAGGCAACATGTGTGTGAATAAACTCTTAGGATGGCAAACCAAACAGAGGAAAATATAACACTAGATGGGTATAGATTAGTTGATATGGTTAAGTTACTGTCTTTGAGCTTTTCCCAGCATGGCCTGAGGCCATTTACTAAATTAACCATATATTAGGGGAAGAAAATAGCCACAGCTTTGAAGAATTACTAAATGCCAGCTCTGAATGATGCTAATTTCTGGTATGTCAAAATGTCATTGTGGTTGACCAGTCAGAGACCTATGATGGTCAGGGGATACATGGAGTTGTATCTCAAGTCTGACTCACGGTGAGACCTGTTGGTCCGCAGAACCACCCTGTTGCTATGTCCCCAGTTCCTGAATGTATAACTGCGATAAGCATACCTGGTATAAATCATACTGGTAGAATCCTGAAGTTGAGAATGTGGTCCATGGAATGAGGGGTATTATAGTGTAAAGGGCAAAATGAAACCAACTGGAACGTCACCTTTCTCCCAAGACAGTAAACTAGAAGCAATCTGTCTCCCTAGGGGAGTTGCAGAGATTAATGCCACTACCGAAGATATAAAAAAGATAAAGGAGTGATAACAATGACATCTCATTTAGGTCATCATTGTAGCCTGTGCAGAAGTCAGATGGATATTACAATATGACTGTGGGCTATCATCAACTTAACCAAAGGGTAAATCCAATAAAAGCTGCTATCTCAAATATTCTGTCTTTTCTGCAGTCAATTATAATAACTCCTGCTACTTGGTATGTGGCCATTAACTTGTTTTCTATTCTCTCTATAACAATATATAACTACCACCAAAGACAGTTTGCTTTTACCTGTCAGGGCCAACAATATATATATATGTTACCTCAGGGCTGCACAAATTTCTCTACTCTTTGCCATAAAATTGCCTGCTGAATTATTTATTTTCTTGATATTCCAAAGATCATCACGTTGGTTTGCTATACTGATGAACTTATGCTGACTGGTTCTATTTAGTAGAAAGTAGCAAGTACTTTAAATTCTTTAATAAGGCATATTAAAATAAAAGGCTAGAAAATAGCCCCAGACAACTTAAAGAACTTGCCATCTCAGTGAAAGTTACAGTGATCTAAAACATAAGGAGATATTCCCTCCAAGGTGGAAAACTAGTTGATTTACCCATCACGACCCACCACAAAGACAGGCAAATATTTTGGATTTTGTAAGCAGCATAGACCACATTTGAGTGTTTTACATGGACCCATCTACAAAGTCACTGTCAGGCTGTCTGTTTTGAGAGGAGACTAGAGCAAGGAAAGTCTCTGCTGAAGGACCAGGCTGCAGCACACTGCTCTACACATCAGTGATGAATGGTTTTGCTGACAGTCAAGAACCTGGAGGGAGAAAATGAGAAGATTGGTGGCAAGGAGTTTTGATAAAGAAGTACGTGCGTAAACCTCCCATAATTGGCATGGATTGTGAAGATATCTGTGTTTTATACAATGCAATGGCATCTGTCCTAGAGGAGACTTTTATCCACCATTGAATGAAATCATGTGCTCTATAAAAATTAGTCAGCTTCTTTTCCTGGTTAATGGTTTCTGAACAAAATGACCTTAGTGGCATGGATAAAAGCTATGCCTGGGCTCAACATTCTAAACGTTCCCTAATCAAAATAACCTGATTACTCCTATTACTGACTGCTTAATCTGAAGAAAGCGCAGAACAACACCGAGTTCCATACATCCTATTATTGCCCTGGGTACCAGACTTCCCCCATTAGACCTATTCCATAATGGAACAAACATTTGTCCTCACTGGAATAAGCACATATTTCTGACGTGGATTTGCCTTCGTTGATCATAATGCTCTGCCAGCACCACTAATGGATTCACAGAATGTCTAATCCACTATCATGGTATCCAATGGAAAACTGAATTAGATCAAAGGAATTATTTCACAGCAAAGGAAATTTAAGAATGGGTTTATGGTCATGGAATCAACTTGTCTTACCACATACCTCATTGCCAAGAAGAAGTTTACCTAGTTGAAGGGTGGAATTGATTATAAAAAATTTAATTGCAACAACACCCAGGAAAAAAATCCCATGACCAGATGGGGATCTGCTTTACAGGGTATTCTTTTTGCTTGTAGAATTCTGTCTCCTTCCTGGCCTGAATCCATGATCTGAGAATCAAGTAATAGAAATGGTGTGGTTTCTCTCATCATTACATTTAATTACTCATTTGCAGAATATGTACTTTCTGTCCTAGAAATTTTGACTGTTGTTGGTTTAAAGATTTTGTTCCATAAGAGGAAAATTATTCCATTGTGAATGCAGCTATAGCTACTCTGAATTAGAAGATGAAACTGACATTCAACTATTTAATGCTCTTTATGACACTGAACCAATAAATAAAAAGATAGCTCAATTTATGGAATGGGGTGATTGATACTGCTTGCCTAGGCAAAATTTTGGTAGCTGCTATCCAATAAAAGGAAGAAATTCTTTAAGCTGGGCTCAGGGAATTCCCTAGTGTAACTTTTAATATTTTCATTACTGACAACACAAATAACTGTAAAATCACACAAATAAAAAAATGCAGGATGACTGATGACTCAGAACATTTGAGAATAAAGGTTTGGGTCACTTTACCTAGTAGAGAATGTGTTTGAAAATGACATGATTGTATATTTAGAAAACCCCACTCTCTCAGCCCAAAATCTCCTTAAGCTGATAAGCAACTTCAGCAAAGTCTCAGGATACAAAATCAATGTGCAAAAATCACAAGCATTCCTATACACCAATAACGGACAAACAGAGACCCAAATCATGAGTGAACTCCCATTCCCAATTGCTTCAAAGAGAATAAAATACCTAGCAATCCAACTTACAAGGGATATGAAGGACCTCTTCAAGGAGAACTACAAACCACTGCTCAATGAAATAAAAGAGGACACAAACAAATGGAAGAACATTCCATGTTCATGGATAGGAAGAATCAATATCATGAAAATGGCCATACTGCCCAAGGTAATTTATACATTCAATGCCATCCCCATCAAGCTACCGATAACTTTCTTCACAGAATCGGAAAAAACTACTTTAAAGATCATATGGAACCAAAAACAGCCTGCATTGCCAAGACATTCCTAAGCAAAAAGAACAAAGCTGGAGGCATCACGCTACCTGACTTCAAACTATACTACAAGGCTACAGTAACCAAAGCAGCATGGTACCGGTAGTAAAACGGATATATAGACCAATGGAACAGAATAGAGGCCTCACAAATAATGCCACAGATCTACAACCATCTGATCTTTGACAAACTTGACAAAAACAAGAAATGGGGAAATGATTCCCTATTTAATAAATGGTGCTGGGAAAACTGGCTAGCCATATGTAGAAAGCTGAAACCGGATCTCTCCCTTAGACCTTATACAAAAATTAATTCAAGATGGATTAAAGACTTAAATGTTAGAACTAAAACCATGAAAACCCTAGAAGATAACCTAGGCAATACCATTCAGGACATAGGCATGGGCAAGGACTTCATGACTAAAACACCAAAAGCAATGGCAACAAAAGACAAAATTGACAAATGGGGTCAATTAAACTAAAGAGCTTCAGCATGGCAAAAGTAACTACCATCAGAGTGAACAGGTAACCTACAGAATGGGAGAAAATTTTTGCAATCTGCCCATCTGAAGAAGGGCTAATACCCAGAATCTACAAAGAACTCAAAAAAATTTACAAGAAAAAAACAACCCCATCAAAATCTGGGCAAAGTATATGAACAGACACTTCTCAAAAGAAGATACCTATGCAGCCAACAGACACATGAAAAAATGCTCATCATCACTGGTCATCACAGAAATGCAAATCAAAACCACAATGAGATACCATCTCACACCAGTTAGAATGACGATTATTAAAAAGTCAGGAAACAACAGGTGCTGGAGAGGATGTGGAGAAATAGGAACACTTTTACACTGTTGGTGGGACTGTAAACTAGTTCGACTATTGTGGAAGACAGTGAGATGATTCCTCAAGGGTCTAGAACTAAAAATGCCATTTGACCCAGCCATCCCATTACTGGGGATATACCCAAAGGATAATAAATCATGCTGTTATAAAGACAAATGCACACATATGTTTATTGTGGCACTATTCACAATAGCAAAGACTTGGATCCAACCCAAATGCCCATCAATGATAGATTAGATTAAGAAAATGAGGCACATATACACCATGGAATACTATGCAGCCATAAAATTGATAAGTTCATGACCTTTGTAGGGACATGGATGCAACTGGAAACCATCATTCTCAGCAAACTATAGCAAGGACAGAAAACCAAACACCACATGTTCTCACTCATAGGTGGGAATTGAACAATGAGAACACTTGGACACAGGAAGGGGAACATCACACACCGGGGCCTGTGGTGCGGTGGGGGGAGGGGGGAGGGATAGCATTAGGAGATATACCTAATGTAAATGACAAGTTAATGGGTGCAGCACACCAACATGGCACATGTATACATATGTAACAAACCTGCAGGTTGTGCACATGTACTCTAGAACTTAAAGTATAATAATAATAACAACAATAATAATAATCATAAAGCTCAGGGTATTACATGGAACTGATTGAAGAAAGAAGCGATAAATATTAATTACAAATTAATATCCAGTTACAGAAATGAGGATTGTGGTGGCATTTCATATTTTCTCTATGCTTGTAAGATGCGGGTGTTTATTTGCACATATACTAATCATTCTGTTTTTCTATAGCTTCTCACTTAAAAATTATGTAAGACTTCTTGGAGGTAAATTTTACAACTTAGTCCTTAGGGGATAGTGTATTCAGTGAGACCATGACTAAGTTGGAAAACATGAATATAGTCCACAACAATAAATGATTGTTAGAACTGTGTGTCTTCTTATTGTAGGGAAGAGTGAGAACTTCTTTACTTGAAACAGCTACAGATACATATTGCTATACAGGAATACAGAATTGTTTTGCTGTTATAAAAAAAGGTCAAACATGTATTGAAAGACACATACGGAAGCTGACTGGCCAAAACAATAGACTGTCAATGATCAATCTATTGTCCTTCAGCTCCAAATGCATCCTTTGATATAATTTCTGTGGTGAACAATGGAATTTCTTTGAGTATTTTTCATTTAAAGTGAACATGACATTAGGCTTTGTCAGTATTTAGTGCTAGAGGGACCCTGCTCGACGAAGACACTTACAATCTCTGGAGGATGTTAGAGAGGTTTGAGTACAATAATTTCTAGTAGATCCTTCCTCAGGAAGATACTTAGAACACTGTCTATGTCAGCCTGGTCATAACCTTCCTGCAGTCCAGTTGCCATGGAAACAAGGGCCTGTGTAACATGCTCAAGACTGTCTGTGGCCCAGAAGGTCACATGCTGAGCAGTAGCTTCTTCTGTAAGTTCACTGCTGTCATGGTATTTAGCCTCTGTATTCTGAACTCCTTCTACCTCCATTGGCACATGGACTTCAGCTATATGCCCAGGTCACTGCTTGTTGCTTGCCTGTTCTCTGGACTGCACTCTGGACAGTTTCCTATTTTTTCCCAGCAACTCTATACCAGCTCTGCCCCAGCTAAACCAGCAAACTTTACTGCTTTTCTCCAGTGAGCTGTGTACCTTTTCCAACTTTGTCTTTTTAGGGTACTCTCCCTTGCCCTAGGTCAAGAAATTCCAAATATTATACCAAGTTTTTTAATAATATACATTATAGTTACACTTTATTATAGCTAGTAATTCTGTGTATTAAATGTCTCCTTTTAAAATTCCCTTTGTACTTTCTGTCTCCTGATTGGACCCATACTGCCAGAGGAACTTGTTCTAATCCCAAAACCAAGGAACCATGATATGGCCAGTAATACTAGTAAGATTGCAGAACTAAAGTGTCATCTAAGTACCCAAAAAAACAGATACTTCGTGTGTGTGTGTGTGCGCATAAGGTACACGTAGTGGAGGCTGCAGGTAGGAGCCTATAGTACAAGTTTAAAAAGCATAAAACAACATAAGGCTGATACAAAGACATGTGTGTGAATCGAGATATTGTTGAATTAATATCATATCTACTTTCCTCAAAATAAAACAATATTGAGGTTTTATGCTATTATACATTTTGCTTCTGGTATTTTGTTCTAGTATTACATTGATGTAAGTACAAATGGCCTCATTAAATGGTTAAATTATATGTGTATGTGTTTGTATACAATTATATATATATAGTATAAAATCATATATATACACACATAATTGATAACTGAAAGGAAAAAAAAGTTACACATTATTATGATTACGGTGTAAGCAATAATAGTTGCAGATAGTCTTGAATGTCCACTAACAAAGTTGCGTTGATAATCCGCAGGACTGATGGAAGTGGGTGTTTGGTGGGTACGATGAGACAAGAGCAGGGGCTGGAGATATCAGGAAAAATGGAGATATATATTGTTTTTACATAATATGAAGACAAAATTTCCTAAACACAAATAGATACAGCCTCTAGATTTAGAAACAGAGTCTGATGTTTCAGTTCCAAGCAATGCTAACCACTGTTAGTGAATGTCAAAGAAATAGAGATATGGAGGAGGAAAGAGGAAACCACAAAGAGAGCTTACTCTTCACAGCGACCAGAATGATGGTAATTATCTTCACAAATAATAATTTATTAAATATGTTTTTATTGTTCTCAGTGGTTTCAGAAATTTTAAAATACGTATTGGATATTCTATGCCCACACAGATACATAATCTTTTATAACATGAGTAAAACAAAACGATGTAAGAAGATGTTAAATTATTAGTAACATTGAGTTTGAAACAGATAGGGCATTGTAGAACACCACTCTATAGAATGAATATTGTGCTCCCTACTGGACATAGGAGACACCGGGAACAAAGACGTGAGCCTGGTTTCTGTTTTGCATGGCCTGTATAAATTTAAATAGTATCTAGATGCATTTTCCATATCAGTAATTTCAATTAGCTTGCAAAAACTATTACGTTTCAAATTATAAATTAATAACTTCAGTAAAATACTTCATTAATACTAGACCAAGAAGAAAACAACTGGATTAGAAAATAATTTGGATAATTTAGAAACTATTTGAGTTTTTAAAAATCAGATGGTGGCCTGAATGAAATTATCTATATTTCATAGCATCATAGACTTATGGATATAAATAAATCTAACTTTATGTAATCAAAAGTGTATTACACTTAGAAACAGATATTACAAAATTTAATTTTCTAATTTGGCCAAGTGATTTTAAATAACTATAATCATGCTTTTTTCTTAATTGTTAAAAAGATAAGGATTATTGGGTGGGGGATTGGGGGAGGGACAGCGTTAGGAGGAGTATCTAATGTAAATGACGAGTTGATGGATGCAGCAAACCAACATGGCACATATATACCTATATAACAAACCTGCATATTGTGCACATGTACCCCAGAACTTAAAGTATAATAAAAAAGATAAGGATTATTGAATATTCTCTCTTTATTTCCTTCAACCCAATATATACATTGTTGTGATGAATAAACTAGTCATTAATGTATAGTATTATGGATTAATATTAAAAATATTTGTTAGCTATTACCATACTTTTGTTTTATGTACAGGTTCACTACTTATTTCAAGGTAAGGAACATCTATTATAGTCACGGAATAAAGTCTAAATGTTATCTTAGTTTATTACTTTGAGCCACTGTGGATATATGTCTTTGGCCAAATCCATATGCCTGATATGATTTTCCTTAAAACAACTTCAAGGACTGGAAACATATTCCACAAACTCTAATCCTATTCAATAAGCAGAACCACTGAAGCATTTACCAATTTTAAAAAAATTTGCTTCACCCATGAATCAGTAAGACAAATAAAGTCAGTCCAACTAAGATTAAATGATTTTTCATTACTGGGAATGTGACAGCAACAGAGTTATAAAAATTTTATTCTTACTATTATGTAAAAAGATATTTACATTTGAAAATTCAGAAAAGTTTACTTATATTGTAAATTTCAATGTAAGTCCAATAATCATTACTAAAATACATAAGTATCAGTGCGTAATTTAGGGGCACTTGTAAATTATCTATTCACTGGGAATCTAAATAACGAAATTATTTCTTTGTTGGATCAGTGCATGAAGATTTGATTAATTTTAATGACTTGAAAGAGAGTTGGATCTGGTATCCCACAATAAAAGTTAAATTTTTTGGATGGAAGCAATTAGAGGGGAAAAATTAAGATGTCATCTGGGTTGAAGTTACAGCAATATCTTCCAAGAGCCACCAAAAATAAAAAAGTCACGAAGAAATGCTGAGTAAATATGTAAAAACCGGTGTATTAACTTTTATTTCAAAGTGAATTTCAAGACATTCAATAAAATTTTGCGTTTATACCTTTGGATAAGAAGATTTCTTTGCTACCTGGCTGCATACAATGCAATTTGTAATACTGAAAAAACATGGAACTTTAACATCCTGATTCAGATGATGGATAGGAGGGAGGACTAGCTTTCAGCTCCCACTCAGATGGACAGAGTAGCGTGTGGAAACTCACATTGTGAACTTTTGCACCAAGAACTACTACAGGAACATACCAGGAAAGCTGAGAGAATCCACAGACCCTTTGAAGGAACCAGATCAAAGCTGCAGGCTCCCTGAGATGCTCAGAACTTGTGAGCCTGTTTGCTTTCTCAAAACAGAGGCCCATGGTCTGGGGCAAGTTGTCAGCCCTGGTCACCAGCTGCCTGCAAATAGACTTGTTGCTGTTGTGGGGGCAAAAGGGGAGTGAGATTGGCCTTCAGAACTGCCGGCTGTGTGGGAACTGAGTGAGGCCTGTGACGGCTGGCTTTCTGCCACTTCTCTAGTAACCTCTGTGTTCCAGCAGGGACAGCCATAGTCCTCCTGGGAATACAACTCCATTAGACTGGAAACCACACCCCCATCCCTTACAGCACCAGGAGCAGCAAGGCCCAACAAAGGTGAGGTTGAGCTCAGACACACCTATACTTGCCCCCACCTGGGGGTATTTATCTACCAACCTTCCCAGCTCAAGACAAAGGTCATAATCTCTTGTGAGCTCTATGGCCCCGCCCACCACCTGAGAAACCTGAATAGTTGACCAGTTGTAGGTATGGTCAGTTTGCATCCTCCCTACAGGGCCACTGCTGATGCAGTCTGGAAAGCGCCACCTCCTGGCTGGAGGCCAACCAAAACCAACACAAAACCTGTACACTAAAAGGACCCAAGGACCCTTACAAAGTCCACTTAAATCCCCTGCTGCCTCCACCAGGGCAGGTGCTGGTATTCACGGCTGCAATACCTTTAGAGGGATCACATCACAGGACTCTTTGTAGACATTCCCCAGTACCCGCCAACAATCTGGTAGCTTCATTGTGTGGCTAGACCCAAAAGAACATAAAAACCAATATAGTTTTGCTTTCAGGAAGCCCCATTCCTAGGGGAGGGGGGAGAACACCACCTCAAGGGAACACACAGTGGGACAAAAAAATCTGAATAGCAGCCCTTGAATCTCAGATCTTCCTTCTGACATAGTCTACCCAATGAGAAGGAACCAAAAAAACAATTCTGGTAATATGACAAAACAAGGTTTATTAATACCCCCAAAAGATCACACCAGTTCACAACAATGGATCCAAACCAAGATGAAATCCTAGAATAAAACCTAGGCAATACCATTCAGGACATAGGCATGGGCAAGGACTTCATGAAATCTCTGAGTTCCCAGAAAAAGCATTCCGAAAGTTGATTATTTTTTATTATTTATTATTACTTATTATTATTATTATTATACTTTAAGTTCTAGGGTACATGTGCATAACGTGCAGGTTTGTTACATATGTATACTTGTGCCATGTTGGTGTGCTGCACCCATCAGCTCATCAGGACCTCTTCAAGGAGAACTACAAACCACTGCTCAGTGAAATAAAAGAGGACACAAACAAATGGAAGAACATACCATGCTCATGGATAGGAAGAATCAATATCATGAAAACGGCCATACTGCCCAAGGTAATTTATAGATTCAATGCCATCCCCATCAAGTTACCAATGACTTTCTTCACAGAATTGGAAAAAAAACTGCTTTAAAGTTCATATGGAACCAAAAAAGAGCCCGCATTGCCAAGACAATCCTAAGCCAAAAGAACAAAGCTGGAGGCATCACGCTACCTGACTTCAAACTATACTACAAGGCTACAGTAACCAAAACAGCATGGTACTGGTACCAAAACAGATGATACAGGCTCTGAAAAGAAAATTATCCAATGAAATAGATAGCATAAAAGAAAAACAATCACAACTTCTGCAAATCAAGGAAACACTGAGAGAAATGCAAAATGCACTGGAAAGTATGACCAATAGAATCGAACAAGCAGTAGAAAGAACCTCAGAGATAGAAGGCAAGGTTTTTGAATTAACCCAATCCATCCAAGACAAATAAAAATAATTTTAAAAAATGAACAAGGCCTCCAAGAAATTTGGGACTATGTTACATGTCCAAACCTAAGAATAAATGATGTTTCTGATGAGACATCTAAAAGTCTGGAAAACATATTTGAGGGAATAATTAAAGAAAATATCCCCAGCCTTACTAGAGATCTAGACATCCAAATACAAGAAGCTCCAAGAAAACCTGGGAAACTCATTGCAAAAGATCTCATCACCTGGCACATAGCCAACATCTAAAGTCAAGATGAAGAATCTTATGAGCTATGAGACAAAAGCAGCAGGTAATCTATAAAGAAAAACCTACCAGATTAACAGCAGATTTCTCATGTAAAACCTTACAAGCTAGAAGGAATTGTGGACCTATTTTCAGCCTCTTTACACAAAACAGTTATCAGTCAAGAATTTTGTATTCAATGAAACTAACCTTTATAAATGAAAGAACGAGACAGTCTTTTCCAGCCAAACAAATGCTGAGACAACTGAGACAATTCAACACTACCAAGCCAGTATCATAAGAACTGCTAAAAAAAAAAAAAAAGCTCTAAATTTTGAAACAAATTCTTAGAATATACCAAAATAGAACCTCCTTAAAGCATAAATCTCACAGGATCTATATAACATTAACAGAATGAAAAAAAAAAATGGAAGAGTCAGCCAAGTTAGTGTCCCCATTGATGGATATTAACACATTATTTCCAGCCATTGTTTGTACTCTTCTAAATTAACACTCTCAAATACAGCCCTGGGAGTTCCTCCTCTTCAAATGCCAACTCCAAGATGGATTAGAGACTTAAATGTTAGACCTAAAACCATAAAATAACTGAGCTTAATTAGATCACATAGTTCCATATAAAAGATACAGAATGGCATAATGGATAAGAATTAACCAAAGATGTTTCTGCATCTTCAAGAGACTCACCTAATACATAAGGACTTACATAAACTTAAAGTAGTGGAAGAAGATATTCCATGCAAATGGACAACAAAAGCGAGCATGAGTAGCTATTATTATATCAGAAAAAAAAAGCTTTAAAACAAGGATAGTTAAAAAAGACAAAAGGGCACATTATATAATGATAAAAGGACTAGGCCAACAGGAAAATATCACAATCACAAACATATATGCCCCAACAGTGGAACTCGCAAATTTATTAAACAATTACTACTAGACCTAAGAAATGAGATAAAAGACAACACAAAAATAGTGGCAGATTTTAATACTCACTGAGAACACTAGGCAGGTCATCAAAACAGAAAGTCAACTAAGAAACAATGTACTGAAACCATACCCCAGAACAAATGGGCTTAAAAGATATTTACACAACAATTTTTTTTTTCTTTCAGATGTAGTTCCGCTCTTGTCGCCAGGATGTAAAGCAATGGCATGATCTCAGCTCACTACAAACTCCACCTCCAGGTTTCAAGTGATTCTTCTGCCTCAGCCTCCTGAGTAGCTGGGATTACAGGTGCCTGCCACCACACCTGGCTTTTTTTTTTTTTTTTTAATGGAGATGAGGTTTCCCCGTGTTGGCCAGGCTGTTCTCGAATGCCTAACTTCAGCTGACCTGCCCAACTTGGCCTTCTAAAGTGTTGGTATTACAGGCATGAGCCACCGTGCCCAGCCTATTTACAGAATATTCTACCCAACAACTGTAGAATATACGTTCTATTCATCAGCACATGGAACATTCTCTAAGACCATATGATAGGACACAAAGCAATCTCAGTAAATTTAAGAAAATAGAAACTATATCAAGTACTCTCTCAGAACACAGTGGAATAAAATTGGAATCAACTCCCAAAAGAACACTAAAAAACATGCAAATACATTGAAATTAAATAACCTGCTCCTGAAAGATCGCTGTGTTGACAATGAAATAGAGATGGAAACTAAAAATTATGTAACATAAATGATAATAGTGACACAACCTATCTAAACCTCTGTGATACAGCAAAAGCAGTGCTAAGAGGAAAGCTCATACCATTAAATGCCTACATCAAAAAGTCTGAGAGAGCACAAACAGACCATGAAAGTCACACCTCATGGAACTGGGTATACAAGAACAATCCAAACCCAAACCCAGCAGAAGAAAAGAAATAACAATGATCAGAGCAGAACTAAATGAAATTGAAACCAAAAGACAATACAAAAGATAAATGAAAAAAGCAGCTGGTTCTTTGAAAAGATAAATAAAATTGATAGACCATTAGTAAAATTAACGAAGAAAGAAGAGAGAAGATCCAAATAAGCTCAATTAGAAATGAAATGGGAGCTATAAGAACTGATTCCACAGAAATACAAAGGAGTATTCAAGGCTACTATGAACACCTTAATATAAATAAACTGGAAAGCCTAGAGAAGATGGATAAATTCCTGGAAATATATAACCATTCTAGCTAAAACAAAGAAGATATAGAATCTCTGAACAGACCAATAACAGAGAGATTGAAATGGTAATTAAAAAAAAAAAACTGCCTAAAAAAAAAAAGTCCAGGACCTGATTCACAGCTGAATTCTGTCAACCATTCAAAGAATTAGTACAAATCCTATTGACACTATTGCAGAGGATAAAGAGGGAATCCTCTCTAAATTATTCTATAAAGTCACTATCACTCTAATACCAAAAGCAGGGGTGCACACAACAGAAAACTACAGAGCAATATCCCTGATGAATATAGATGCAAAAATCCTCAAAAATATGGCCAAACCAAATCCAACAGTATATCAAAAAGATAATCCACCATGATTAAGTAGGTTTCATACCAGGAATGGAGGGATGGTTTAACATAAGTAAGCCAATACATGTGATACACCATGTAAACAGAATTAAAAACAAGTATCACATGATCATCTATCTCAATAGACACAAAAAAATTTTGACACAATCCAGTATCCCTTTACAATTAACACCCTAAGCAAAATTAGCATAGAAGGGACATACTTTAAGATAATCAAAGCTATCTATGACAAATCCACAGCCAACATTATACCAAATGGAAAAAAGTTGAAAGCATTTCCCCTGAGAACTGGAACAACAAAAGGATGCCCACTTTCACCACTTCTATTCAACATAGTAATGAAAGTCCTACCTAGAGCAATCAGACAAGAGAAAGACATAAAGGGCATTCAAATTGGTTAAAAGGAAGTAGAACTGTTGCTGTTTGCTGATGATATAATTGTATACCTAGAAAACCCTAAATACACATCCCAAAAGCTCCTAGAACTGGTAAATAAATACAGCAGTTTCAGGATACCAAATTAATATACACGAATCAGTAGTTCTGCTGTACACCAACAGCGAACAAGCTGAGAATCAAATCAAGAACTCAACCCCTTTAACAATAGCTGCACAAACAACAATAACAACAAGAACAAAAAACCTTAGGAATATACCTAACCAAGGACATGAAAGACCTCTACAGTGAACGTTACAAAACACAGCTGAAAGAAATCATTGACAACACACACAAATGGAAACACATCTCATGCCAAGGGATGGTAGAATCAGTAGTGTGAAAACGACAATACTTCCAAAAGCAATCTATAAATTCCATGAAATTCCCATCAAAATGCCACCATCAATCTTCACAGAACTAGAAGAAAAAATCCTGAAATGAATATGGAGCCAAAAAAGAGCCTGCATAGCCAAAGCAAGATTAAGTGAAAGAACAAATCTGGAGACATCATATTAACTGACTTCAGACTATACTATAAAGCAATAGCCATCAAAACAGCATGATACTGGTATAAAAATAAGCATATAGATCAGTGGAACTCAATAGAGAACCCAGAAATAAAGTCAAATATAGCCAACTGTTCTTCAACAAGGCAAACCAAAACATAAAGTGGGGAAAGGACAAGGTATTCAACAAATGGTGCGGGAATAATTGAAAAGCCACATGTGGGAGAATGAAACTGGATCCTCATCTCTCACCTTATACAAAAATCAACTCAAGATGGATTAAGGACTTACACCTAAGACCTCATACCATAAAGATTATAGAAGATAACATCAAAAACACCCTTGTAGACGTTGGCTTGGAGAAGACTTCATGACCAAGTACCCAAAAGCAAACGTGACAAAAACAAAAATAAAGAGATGTGACTTAAACTAAAACGCTTCTGCACAGCGAAAGATATAATCAGGAGAGATACAGACAGCCCACAGAGTGGGAGAAAATCTTCACAATATATACATTTGACAAAGGAATAATTACCAGAATCTACAAAGAACTCAAACAAATCAGCAAGAAAAAAAACAAACAGTTCCATCAAAAAGTGGGCTAAGGGACATGAATAGACCATTCTCAAAAGAAGATATACAAATGACCAACAAGTACATGGAAGAATGCTGGACATCACTAATTATCAGGGAAATACAAATCAAAACCACAATGTGACACCACCTCAGTTCTGCAAGAATGGCCAAAATAAAAAAATTAAACAAAAAATAAATGTTGGCAGGATGTGCTGAAAAGGGAACACTTTTACACTCTTGGCGGGAATATAAACTAGTACAACCACTATGGAAAACACTATGAAGGTTCCATAAACGACTAAAGGTAGATTTACCATTTGATCCAGAAATACCACTAATAGGTGTATACCCAGAGGAAAATAAGTCATTTTACAAAAAAAAATACTTGCACACACATGATTATTGCAGCAAAATTTGCAATTGCAGAAATATGGAACCAACCCAAAACCCCATCAATCAACAAGTGAATAAAGAAAAGGTGGTATATATACACCATGGAATACTATCAGCCAAAAAATGGAAAAAAATAGCAGTTTGCAAAAACCAGGATAGAATAGGAGACTATTATTCTAAGTGAAGTAACAAAGAAATGGAAAATCAGACATTGTATATTCTCACTCATATCTGGGAGCTAAGTTATGAGACATCAAGGCATAAGAATGATACATTGGACTTTGGGGACTTGGAGGAAAAGGTGTGGGTAGAGAGGGATTAAAGAACACACATTGAGTACAGGGAACACTACTTGGGTGATGGGTGAACCAAAATCTCAGAAATCAGCACTAAATAACTTATTCATGTTACCAAACACCATCTGTTCCCCAAAAACCTATTTAAATAAAAAAATTTTAAAAATCCTTTAATGTCAATATTGAAAATGCCTTATATTGTACTAACAACTGAATTGAATATAAGAAATATTTAAAATAGTTTATCTGGAATAAATAATATAGCTGCTCATATATATGTTATTACAAATTTATGTACAAAATGAAAGTTATTTTGAGGACTTAATGGAAAAAAGGGACATTTAAAAGAATTTAGCAGCCAACAAAGCATAAAGTTTATAAAGTACTCACTCTCCAGACTTGCCCTTTCCTAACACTTTCCTGAATGCCCTGGTCACCTCCTTGTTGCGGAGGCTGTAGATGAGGGGATTCAGCAAGGGAGTGAGGATGGTGTAGAATACAGACACCATCTTGTCCTGCATAGGGGAGCGATCAGATGTGGGCCGTATGTACATGAACAAAACTGCTCCATAGTACATTCCCACCACCATGAGGTGAGAGGAACAGGTAGTAAAAGCTTTGCGACGACCCTCTCCAGATCCCATGTGAATGACAGTCAGAATAACTCGAGCATAGGAAGCAATGATGATTGTAACAGGGAAAACAACCATTACTATACAGCAGATGAAAAGAACCTTTTCAAATATTGATGTGTCACTGCATGAGAGTATTAGTAGGGAAGGGAAGTCACAGAAGAAATGGGCTATTTCCCGAGACCCACAATAGGAGAAGGAAAATGTAGCTACAACATCAATGATTCCATCTGTAGAGCCCAGGATCCAGGAGAAGGCAGCCATAAGTCCACAAACTTGGGGTCTCATGAGATTGGTGTATCTGAGAGGGTGGCAAACGGCAATGTAGCGGTCATAAGCCATAACAGCCAACAGAAAGCATTCAGAGCCAAGCAGTAATACATAGAAGAAAATTTGTGTGGCACAGCCAGCCATAGAAATGGACTTGCTGCCAGACAAGTAGTTGAAGGCCATCTTGGGTACAGTGGTGCAGATGAGCATGAGGTCCATGAGGGACAGTTGGCTGAGAAGGAAGTACATGGGGGTGTGGAGTTGGGTATCCAGGTAGATGAGGAGAATCATGGCAGAGTTTCCCATGAAGGCCACTGAAAAGATGGCCAGGACCAGAAAGAAGAGGAAGGTGTGGGTGGGGCTGTGATTGAAGATTCCCAGGAGGATGAAGTCAGAGTTGAAGGTCTGATTCTCCCATGCCATGATGAATATGTTTTTTACCTAGTACCACAAAACCAGGTCATTAATTTGGTAAAACTTTTCACAGTACCTTATAAAACATGTGATTGTGTTAAATTTTTCAGGTCAGTGATCAATACACTATAACCAGAAGTAAAAAACTAAAAGTTCAAAAAGTATAGACTTACAACAAAATGTGTTCTTTCAGCACTGCCTCACTTATGAAATTATGGAGCTTTTCCAACGTTTCTCTTCTGAGTGTCCTTTTTCTCAATTGAAACATTAGAATAACAATATTTAATATGTTATTGATGGAGTTTTTCCAAAAAGAATATGTCTCCAATGCAAACAGATGTTTCCTAAGAAATCAGAAGTCTTTTACAGATAAATTGATAGAGAAATTCAGCTTCAGTCAGCATGTGACCAACACAATACTAGAAATTGAAAATAAATTTGTGCCTTTGTTCACATGATAGTAGGGACTTTTCTACCAGTGTTAACAGAAACTGTTTGGTTGCCTATTACTTTACAGTTTAGAGTATTTGATCTACTCCTCATTGTAAGTTTTCTATACACTAAGTAGACACACAGAAAGGATTTTCAATTATACAAATCTAAAATCTAGGCCCTTTTTTCTATAGCCCTGTCTTATGGATTGAATTTTATTTTTAGTCAAAAGGATATTCATGATGTGAGCTTGTTTGGAAAAGCATAAAGACTGTAATTAGTTACGGTGAGGTCATATTGGAGCATAGTGTGCCTCTCTAATCCAATATGACTCATGTTCTGATAAGGGGATGGCCATGTGAAGACTGAGACACTGAGGATACCATGGGATGGGGGAGGCAGGGATTGGAGTGACGTATCTACAAACCAAGAAATGCCAACAACTGTTAGTTATAACAAGAACCTCGGAGAAAGGAATGGGAGAGATTCCTCCTCTTAGAGCCCTCAGAAATAACCAACCCTGCTGACAACTTGATTTCAGATTTCTAGCCTCCAGAACTATGACAGAACAAATTTCTTCTGTTTTAGGTAACCAGTTTGTGATACTCTGTATTCTCATTCCTAGGACACTAACACAATAAATATCTCCTCTGGAGAATAAGTACAAAGAAAAACAGAACTTCAGAAAAGCATGAGATGCATGCTTTCAAGAAACACTTATGAAGCCTATGTGTTCAGTATTGTGGCTACCACAATAATTGGAACAAAGAAGGCCCATGCCCATACAGGTCATAGCGAGTGTGATCAGATGATGACATATAAACAAATTTATGTCATAAGAGGTTAAATGCTTCAGAGAAAAGTAAGTCAAAGAAAGGTGTTTGAACTGCACGAGCATGTTCAACTTTGAACAGAGTAGTCAAGAGAAACCTCACACATCTAGTGGCATTTGGCAAAGACTCTGAGGAAGTGAGAAAATCAGATCACAGGAAAGGTTTATCCATATATGAATTCCACAAAATGATATGCTATAACTAGAAGATTTTGGGGAAACATAGGGTTTTCTAATTTAGAGTTATGTTTCTTGTATGTTGTGGCATTTAGATTTTATTCTATGAGATAATTCTAAATGTATCAGCAAAGCCAATATGTGAGGGAAAATTATTCCAGGCAATAAAAAATGATGTCATAAACAGAAAGACAAGCCTGGTGAGTAGAGTCATTTGACAGAAATGTACTTTTTTCATTTATTCATGCATCACATTTTAAAGAAGGGACTAAAATCAGCAATAATAAAAGCTGAATAATCTAGGAGCGACAAGGGAGTTAGAAGAAATCCGCAGAGGTGATGGAATCTTGAATTTGGCCTGAGGGTTGAAATACAATTTTTTAAATATGAGGTAGTAAAGTATACTTTTTTGAGTTTTATTTCTTTAAATAAATTTTGAATAATATTGTGGATAAGAAAAAAATACTCAAAAGTAGTTTAAATTTTAATTCAACAACAACTGAGATCTGAGAATAAAAACCTACCAAAAAATGTCTCTTCAGGGCTCGGAAGATAGAGAAGGAACCTCCTTATGGGACTCTGATGAGATAGAACAGAAATCTCTAAAACAAAAAGAAATCATTTTGCTCAATCAGTATGAAGAGAGAAACAGGATGCAACCTTCCTCCATTCTTGTTTTAAAACAAATCATTATCAAGAAGTTGGATAAAGCTTATTAGTGGTAGCTCAGATCCAGGTCCAGTCAATGTATTCAGAATGAGAAATGGGCATCTCTGGGATCTTTAGTGTTGAGGGTTTCCTACCACAGGGTTCCCTTGTTTTGTCCTCAAGAGAAGGTAGGCTTTTAAGGTCAATCAGAGGAAAAGACTTTGTATTGCCTCAATAATTTCCAGTGCATATTAGCTGAATTCACTTCAAGAAAATAACTCATCTCAACTTACTTTATGGAACCACCTATTGTGAACATCATACCCTAGTATTCCCAGTTATCTTGATCTTGTCAACTGTTGTAATACACTAATGTATGCAAACAAAACTGTATTGCTTCAAATTTCCATCATAATTTTTCTTTAAGTCAGTCTGCAATATTATTCCAAGAAGGAAGCTATCTAGTCAAGTTAGCTTCTCCCTATGCTTCTTTTTAAGTTGGCAAAGTGTTCTTTACATCTAGGAAACACTACTTCCAAGTTACTAAGTTGAAATGAAATGTTGATTAATTCTACTTGATCATTTAGACATTTCTACCATATATTTTACATTCAATTGAATGATGCAGCATTAAAACAAAATTGATTAACAAATGTAAATCTACATATCCCTCTGAACTTTCTCAGTTACATTAGTTTAGGCTGAATTTATATAAATGCACTCTTATTTGTGTTGTATTTTTGCACCTCCATTCATTGCCTCAAAATTCCCTTCATACCCATGGGCTAAAATTGTCTTCATTGAGTTTGTTCTGTCACAAAGACTGTGATTATATTATTATAATATATTATATTATATCAACGTTATCACCTCTGGAAGAGGAGTCATCAGATTTCATGACACTGTGATACTGTGTAATGCCCAGAGCAACAGTAACACAGAACTTATGCAAATCCTGGTCATAATTCATGACAGTCTGATATTGTGCACATTCCCAGAGCAATAATAACACAGAAACCATGAAAATCATGTTTGGAAATTGAGAAGTCACTGAGTTAGACGATGGAAAGGAGACGTTGAGTGGACAAAAATTGATCAAAAAAATAAGTAAAGCAGTTCTGAAATACTGTCAGACAGCATATGTAATCACTGTAGTTGTTAAACTGACTTTATCCTTTTGTAATAAGAATAAAACCTTTTGTAAAAGGAATGATCAGAAAAGAAAACAAATCTCTCACATTAGCAAAAATGAGCATAGCAACTTTACTTCGAATATAAAACTGCAACCTGCATGTGCACTGAAAATGGAATTTATAACCAAAACTACAAGAAGTAGCATTGATGAGTCTCACAAATAGAATGTTGAATGAACAAAGTAGATCACAGGGAATGATTTCATGAATCCTATCATGAGTAATTTAAATACACATATAAAAATCTATTATAAAACACAGCAATACTGGAATAATGATAATGATTACCTAAAAAATTGGCCTGAAAGGTTACATGATCAGACAGAGTTAAGTGTTTTTCAAAAGCTGTTGTAATATTTTAAAGCATTTTACAAAACGTATATTCAACATATTTGTTGTAAATAAACATTTTTGTACGCATCAAGTTTAAAAACATATTTAAATAATAGGTGTAAATGTCTTAGAAGAGCACATGACAAAAGTGAGCATTCATTAATACAGGTTGAGGATTCCTTATCCAAAATGCTTGGGACCAGATGTGTAGCAGATTTCAGATATTTTACACTTTGAAATATTTGCATATATATAAGGAGATATCCTGGGAATGGTACCCAAGAGTAGAGACAAAATTAACGTACGTTCTATGTATCCCTTATACACATAGCCTGAAGGTAATTTTATGCCATATTTTAAAGTAATTTTGTGTAAGGGAGAACGTTTGTGTACACTGAACCATCAGAAAGCAAGAGTGACACAGTCTTATATCAGCACTCAAAAAGATTCTGATTTTGAAGTATTTTTGATACTGGATTTTTGATTTAGGAATTCTCATCCTGCATGAGCTACAATTATTAAAAGAAAAGAAAATGTGGCCAAAACTTTCAAATCATGCCTGTTTTCATCTGCTACTTTTCTCCTCTGACTCCCATTCACTATCAAAATCTTTTACAAATCTAGAATGTCAGGACATGAAAAAACAAAAACAATGGAGTTGATCCAATCTTTCACATTGATAAGCTGGGGCAGGTAACCTTCTGCCTCAGGTTGTACCACATTTCTCAAAGTAATATTGTACAGATAAAATATAATAAAATTCATAAAATTCTCGACCAAAAATGACGTAAGAAATGAAATCAATCATCACCACGTTCAGCAGTAATTTCGGCACTAGCTTATACATAATCTTGCTTGCGCTTGGTTAACTTACCTCTTAGTACTGATCTGAATAGTGTGTATTTTCAATAAGAATGTAGGTTCCTAAAAAGGCAAAAACATATGAATATCTTACATGTTTTTCTGTTTCCACCATCAAGAAAAACGCAGCTAATATACAGTTGGAATATTTATGGTTATTGACAAATGAATGAAAAGACAAAAACTTATATTTTTAGCCCTTGGGGAATCCATTCCCTTGTCCTTAATTATCAAAGTTTGTATTTCCTCCTATCTCCTCTCCTAGGACACGAAGCCGAATTAGCTTCCTTTTCTTGAAAATACTACAAAGATAATTATGTCCCCTTCCCTGTAGATCACTGGGAACTTTCGGAAACTTCTCCCTCTCTCTCACATGATGAGGTGAAACACACCAAGTGTTTTCTGTATAACTGGCACCGTGCGAAAAAAAAAAACACTTTGTAAACTCAAATGACACCTACAACCATTGTGTACGTCAGATATCTCTGTTAGACACATGTACATATTACTATATAATATCTTTAACTATATTGTCATTTTTTTACATGTGAAACTGAGATCAGAAGCTTAAGTAAATTGACCTAAGTAACAGAGCTAGAGAATGGCAGTCAGGGCATTTCAGGGCTAATATCGTTCCTCTTCTATGGCTTATCTTCACTCTTCCTTCTGCTCCATCATCAAATCAAGACATGCTTCGGTAGAACTGGCACTTTTAACATCTTGAGGTTCCCTACATAATTCTAATTCTATTTGTATGTTCCTTAAGATGTTTTCTATCCCTTAAAACTACTGCATATATTTTCCGTAAAAGTTATTATTATAAAATAGCAATGTTCATGGGTATTTTATATTTTGTTGCTCTAGTGTATGGAATATTGTGTGTATTACTTCTTCTATTTCTTGTTGTTAATATATAGAAATCTGTTAATCATTGCTTATAGACCTTGAAACCAAGAATGCTATTTTTATTTTTGTATTCCTTATTGCATAGAAAAATATTATATAGAATGGCTGAACAACTTTAGATCTAGTTCCAAGTTAATCTATTCTTCCTTACGTCATTGATTAAAATATATATTGATAAAATGCCAAAGAATAATATTAATGAGTACCTTAAGCCTTTAGCAATTATGGTTCTCCATTAGATATTGTGTTTGTCTGAGGTTTCGGTAGATAGATTCAGCACATTAGAAAAATCCCATTTTATCTCTTTTACCAATGCTTCGTTCAATAAATGTTCAGCAAATTGTATTGAACGATATCCTGCTTTTACTGAGATAATTGTATTGTTTTCCTTAAATTGTTCATAGCCTGAATTAGAATGACAGCTATTTTGTATCTTTAGAAATATTTCAGTGGAAGATAATGTATAAAACAAATTAAACACCAATGCACCCATCACCAGCTTAAAATAAAATATCGCAGGCCATGTATGGATCCTCACGCCTGTAATCTTAGCACTTTGGGAGGCCGAGGCGGGCAGATCACTTGAGGTTAGGAGTTTGAGACTAGCCTGACCAATATGGTGAAACCCTGTCTTAACTCAAAACACAAAACTTTGCCAGCGTGGTGGCACAGGCCTGTAATCCCAGCTACTCGGGAGGCTAAGACAGGAGAATCACTTCAACTTGAGAGGTGGAGATTGCAGTGAACTGAGATCACGCCACAGCACTACAGCCTGGGCGACTGAGCAAGACTCCATTTCAAAAACTAAAATTAAAATATAAAAATAAAATAATAAGTAAACTATTAGAAATCAGTAGAAGTCTGTGTGCACATAACCTGAATGTATGTTCTTTGCCTCTAGAGATAACAAAACCTACATTTTTTTGTTAAATACTCCCAGTTTTTTCTTTCTTTATGTGGGGGAGTAAATGTTTTATTCTTTCAACTAAATTCCAGTACTACCAAGGAGGTAAAACAATAATATACTGGAGAAAATGCAGCAATACACATGTGTTTAAAAGACTGATAGAATAAATAAAGTTCTTAAAAAATCATAAACCCATTCTGAACGCTCAAGAAGTCCTGGAATACAGAAATGGTTTCCTCCTTCACTATTTCTCAAGAAGTGCTGTAGGCTATTTGCTTCAGATTGTCCTGGGATTACAGTCTCAATTTTTAATAACTGGTTATGTCCTGGTTGTAGCACACAATTAAAATCACACTAATTTCCTCTGCATTGTCATTCTAGTTTTATTTACACAACCAGCGAAGGACTTGTTTTAGAATACCTCCTTTAATCCTTTTCAAACATACTAATATAAGAAACCAAACTGTATTAACTACAGGTAGCAAACGTTCACATTCAAGTGCTGCTGAAATCGGGGAAATTTCCAAAACCAGTTGCTACGGCCTACGACTGGGTGCCATTAACAAAAGCTTGCAAAAACCTGTACTTACCGAGGGATCCTGGCATTGTGTCATGTCAAAATTTGGACGCTTTGCAATAAGTCAGCAAGGAATAAAGCAGCGGCAAATGCAGAATGTGTGAGTCATGAAATGGAAGGGCCAGCGCCAGAGCGACACATTATTCACCAAGCGTGAACTTCACAAATTCATCACCCTGTTCTGCCAGTTTTGTGCTCGAGTTCTTCATGCTCTTCTCGAATTTTCTCATCACATTCTTTCAGAAAACGTTCAGACCAACTGAACCTGCCCAAGAGTACACAAGGCCTGTCTTTTTTTAATGATGAGGATGTTATAGATGAAGTCCTTCGAGGAGAAATGCCCGTGAATGGCATCAGAGAAGTACAAGGTGGATCTGTCGGTTGGAAACTGGCGTCTGAAACGCCCTCTCTTCCGCATGCGTTTATTCTCTTAGGCTGCACAGAATTTGCTCCGCGGTAAGGCGGAAGGACACGTCTCTGGAGCGGGACAGCTCCATTCCCACCTACTTCTGCGGGGCTGGTGGCGCCCAGGTGGGCGCAAAGGCTGAAGGTCGCACGTCCTGTGCTTCCGGACGCCGCGCTGAACCCTGACTTCAAATGCTTCCTTCCCCGCGGGGCTCCTCGCGCCTTGGCGCCATGCTGGGTGCGACTGCGGAAGAGGAGAGGAAAGGGAGGCGAGGGGACGCAGGGACGGAGAGCGCCTAACCAGGAATTCAGATGGAGCCAGGCGGGTCGCGGGTGCTGGAGCGCCCCCCTGAGGACTGGAGCCGCCTGAGGACGGGAGCACCCTGAGGACTGGAGTCTCTTGACAAATTTCTGGAGTATGTACCCAGAAGTGAAATTGTCGGATCATATGAAAATTCTATAATATTTTTAACTTTTTAAGTATAGTATTTTTTACTTTTCATATACCAGGTTGCCATTTGTGTGTCTTCTTTGGCGAAAGTCTATTCCCTTCTTTTGCCCATTTAAAAAATGGATTATTAGACTTTTTCCTATAGAGTTGTTTGAGCCCCTTATATATTCTGGCTACTAATTTCTTCTTAGATGTGTGGTTTTAAAATAGTTTCTCCCATTCCGTGGATTGTCTCTTTACTTTGTTGATTGTTTTCTTTGTGCTTCAGATACTTTTTAACTTAATTTGATTCCATTTATCCACCTTTGCTTTGATTGACTGTGCCTGCAGCGAATTGCTCAAGAAATCTTTGCCCACTCCAATGTCCTAGGGAGTTTCCCCAATGTTTTCTGTTAGTAGCTTCATAGTTTGATATCTTAAAGGCTTTAAAAACATTTTGATTTTTGTATAAGCCAAGAAATAGGTGTCTAGTTTCATTCTTCTTCATAAGATTATTCCCAGCACCATTTCTGAATATTGGGAAAATTTAGACTGTATTTTCCCAATATATGTTCTTGGTATCTTTGTCAAAAATTACTTCCCTGTGTGGATTTGTTTCCTGGTTCTCTCCTCCATGCTATTAGTCTATATGTTTGTTTTTAATGTCAGTATTATGCTGTTTCAGTTACTATAGCTCTTTAGTATGCTCAAGATTGCTTTGGGTATTCTAGGTCTTTCAGGATTCCATATGCATTTTAGAGTTTTTTCTATTTTTTGAAGAATGTTATTTTTATTTTGATAGAGATTAGTTTGAATCTGTAAATTACTTTGTGTAGTATAGACATTTTAACAGTATTGATTCTTCAAATCCATCAACAAGGAGTATTTTTACATTTTTTTGTATCATACTCAATTTATGACACCAATGTTTTACTGTTTTCATTGTAGAAGGATATCTATTTTAATGGTTGATGTTGGTCAGTGGTACCTGAATTCTAAAGCGAGAAGGTTATAAGGGATGAGGCATATTCAGCCTCCACCCTCTTTCCACTATGGCCTGAACTACAATTTGAAGTTTAGTTTGGAATGTCCTTGGCTGAGAGGAAGATTCATCAGTCAGTTGGGGGCTTAGAATTTTATTTTCAGTTTACACTACTCTTTTAGCCAAACTTAGGTCTGGACCACTTGTAGTCTGAAAGCCACAAACTGAAGAGACAGGCTTTGGTGATTAAAAAATAAATAAATAAAGTTAGCTTTATTTGAGAAGCCAACAACCTAGAGGAGCCATTAAACTAGCATTCGAAGATTGCCTTTCTGAGTTGTGCCTGTGGTTCAGGAGTTTTTAAGATAAATTAGGGGAAATAATAAAAACATTATTGTAAAATGTGTACAGTCTCAAAAAGGCAACTAATTATTGCTTTCTTGGTCAATGCTTTGTGACCTTCTGTACACCTTCAAGATGTTGTCAGACTGATTGGCCCATTTTTAGGGTTGCTGGTTGATGTATTTTCTTTTATCTCTGTTGTATGTCCTGTTTTCCTGAGGTTGTTTTTAGTGAATAATTTATAAACTCAAGCAAAGCAACAATTGACTTTTCACAAGCAATAACTGAGTTTTGCATGCAAAACTGCTTCCTAGATTTTTATATTGTTCTGCAACAACCCTGGATTATTCCTGTATATTGTCTCACAATGCTTTTGAGTAAAACCTTCCTTACTATGCTTTAACATGTATGGTTGACTTTTTTTTTCTTTAACTCACACACAGGTTACTATTTGCACTTGATCTTCTCCTCTGCTATAGAGTGAAAACTAGGTGGTCTAGCAGCTCTCCGTCTCCTGCCCTGCAAGTAATATTCAACTATCAACCTCTCAACTATGCTTTCTCAGAAAACTCCATTTAAAATTTCAAAACATAATGAATTTTGTTTTCCTGTCTTGTTTTATTTTTACAGCATTTTCACCTCCTAGTACTCCATAACATGTACTTGTGCAACTTCCTTTTTTGGGACTTTGCTAGAGAAATATGCTTAAAAACAAACTCTCCTCAAAACCAAAGAATCCTCTTCATAAATTTAGAAGAAAATAAAACAATTTAATTATTGAGTGGGTATTATAGGAGAATGTAATATGCATCACAGGCAACTCACCAAAGGGCTTACAGAGATATAATGAAATCTCACTCTGTTTGATAGCTAACTAAATATAACCCACTTCATACTTTAAATAGACTTTATAATGTAGCGTTAGATGGCAGCAGAAGTTAGACCTATGATTCTTCCTATAACCTGAAAGATGGGGTTGTTACTTTCCTTGATTACGTTTCTTGACTTTTTAATAATCACCATTCTGACTGATGTGAGGTGGTGTCTCATTGTGATTTGTGTTTCTCTAATAATCAGTGATGATGAGCTTTTTTTCATGTTTGTTGCCTGCATAAATGTCTTCTTTTGAGAAGTGTCTGTACATATCCTTTGGCCACTTTTAGATGAAGTTGTTTGGTTTTGTCTTGTAAGTTTGTGTTCCTTATAGATTCTGGATATTAGATCTTTGTGAGATGGGTAAATTGCAAATTTTTCTCCCGTTCTGTAGGTTTCCTCTTCATTCTGATGCTAGTTTATTTATTCTGCTGTGCAGAAGCTCTTCAGTTTAATTAGATCCCATTTGTCAATTTTGGGCTTGTTGCAGTTGCTTTTGGTGTTTTTGTCATGAAGTGTTTTACCATGACTATGTCCTGAATGGTATTGCTTAGGTTTTCTTCTAGTGATTTTATGGTTTTGGGTTTTATATTTAAGTCGTTAATCCATCTTGAGTTAATTTTTGTATAATGTGTAAGGAGAAGGGGTCTAGTTTCAGTTTTCTGCATATGGCTAGCCCGTTTTCCCAGCAATATGTATTGAAAAGGCTTGTTTTTGTCACGTTTGTAAAATATTAGATGGCTGTAGATATGTGGTGTTATTTCTGAATTCTCTGTTTTGTTCCATTGGTCTCTATGTCTGTTTTGTTACCAGCACCATGCTGTTTTGGTTACTGTAGCCTTGTAGTATAGTTTGAAGTCAAGTACCATGATGCCTCTAGGTTTGTTCTTTTTGTTTAGCTATACAGGCTCTCTTTTGGTTCCGTATAAAATTTAAAGAAGTATTTTCTAATTCTGTGAAGAATGTCAATTGTAGTTTGAAGGGAATAACATTAAACCTCTAAATTACTTTGGGTGGTATGGCCATTTACATGATATTGATTCTTCCTATCCATAAGGATGGAATGTTTTTCCATTTCTTTGTGTCCTCTCTTATTTCCTTGAGCAGTGGTTTGTAGTTCTCCTTGAGAAGTCCTTCACGTCCCTTGTTAGCTGTATTCCTAATTATTTTATTCTCTTTGTAGCAATTGAGAATGGTAGTTAATTCATTATCTGGCCATCTGTTTGACTATTGTTGGTGTATAAGACTGCTTGTGATTTTTGCACATTAATATTTTATCCTGAGATTTTACTGAAGTTGCTTGTCAGCTTAAGGTGTTTTTGGGCTGAGACTATGGGGTTTTCTAAATATAGAATCATGTCATCTGTAAGAAGACAATTTGACTTCCTCTCTTTTTATTTGAATACTTTTAAAAAATATATTGCCTGATTGCCCTGGCCAGAACTTCCAAAACTGTATTGAATAGGAGTGGTGAGAGAGGGCATACTTGTCTCGTGCTGACGTTCAACGGGAATGCTTCCAGCTTTTGTGATTCAGTATAATATTGCCTATGGCTTCGTCACAAATAGCACTTACAATTTTGAGATATGTTTCATCAATACCTAGTTTATATGAAGTAATGTTGAATTTTATCAAAGGAATTTTCTGCATCTATTGAGATAATCATATGGTTTTTGCCTTTGGTTCTGTTTATATGATGGGTTACATTTATTGATTTGCATATATTGAACCAGCCTTGCATCCCAGAGATGAAGCCAACACGATTGGGGTGTATAAGCTTTTTTATGTGCTGCTGGATTCAGTTTGCTAGTATTTTATTGAGGATTTTGACATCAATGTTCATCTGAGATACTGGCTTGAAGTTTTTTCTTTTTTTGTTTTGTCTCTGCCATGTTGTGTTAGCAAGATGATGCTGGGCTCATAAAACGTGTTAGGAAGGAGTCCCTCCTTTTCAATTCTTTGGAATAGTTTCAGAAGAAATGGTGGGTGCCAACTCCTCTTTATACTTCTGGTAGAATTTGGCCGTGAATACGTCTGTCTGGTGCTGGGCTTTTTTTTTTGTTGGTAGGCTATTAATTACTGCCTCCATTTCAGAACTTGCTATTGGTTTAATCAGTGATTTGACCTTTTCCTGGCTTAGTCTTGGGAGATTGTATGTGTCCAGGAATTTATCCATTTCTTCTAGGTTTTCTTGTTCGTTTATATAGAGGTGTTTATAGTGTCCTCTGAAGGTAATTTCTGTTTCTGTGGGTCCATTGGTGATATCCTCTTTATCATTTTTTATTGTGTCTATTTGATTCTTCTCTCCGTTCTTCTTTATTAGTGTAGCCTGTGGTCTATCCATTTTGTTAATTTTTTCAAAAAAACTAGCTTCTGGATTCGTTGATTTTTTAAAGAGATTTTTGTGTCTCTATCTCCTTTAGTTCTGCCATGATCTTAGTTACTTCTTGTCTTCTGCTAACTTCTGGATTTGTTTGCTCTTGCTCCTCTAGTTCTTTTAATTGTGGTGTCAGGGTGTCAATTTGAGATCTTTCCAGCTTTCTGATGTTGGCATTTATTGCTACAAATTTCCCTTTTAACAATGCTTTAGCTGTGTCCCAGTGGTTCTGACAAGTTTTCTCTTTGTTCTCATTGGTTACAAATAATTTCTCGATTTGGGCACTAATTTTGTTATTTACCAGGAGTCATTGAGGGACGGGTTGTTTAATATCCATGAAACTGTGTGGTTTGAGTGAGTTTCTGAATCCTGAGTTCTAACTTGATTGCACTGACAAGGGCAATTATAACAGTTGCCCTTGTTTCTTATAATTTTCATTCCTTTGTATTTGTAGAGGAGTGTTTCACTTCCAATTATGGTCAATTTTACAATAAGCACCACGTGGCACTGAGAAGAGTTTATATTCTTTTGATTTGGGGTGGAGAGTTCTGTAGATGTCTATTAGGTCTGTTTGATCTGGAGCAGAGTTCAAATCCTGAATATCCTTGTTAAATTTCTGTCTTGTTGGTCTGTTTCATATTGACAGTTGGGTTTTAAAGTCTCCCACCATTATTGTGTGGGAGTCTAACTTTCCTTGTAGGTCTTCTATAAACTGGCTTTATGAATCTGGATGCTACTGTATTTGGTACATCTATATTTAGAATAGTTGGTACCTCTTTTTGAATTGATCCCTTTACTCTCATTTAATGCCCTTCTTTTTCTTTTCTGATCTTTGTTGGTTTAAAGTCTGCTTTCTCAGAGAGTAGGTTTGCAACTCCTGCTTTCCTTCGCTTTCCATTTGCTTGGTAAATTCTCCTCTATCGCTTTATTTTGGCCTCTGTGTGTCTTTGCACAAGAGATGGATCTCCTGAATATAGCACACTGATGGATCTCGACATTTTATCCAATTTGCCAGTCTGTGTCTTTTAATTGGGGATTTTGCCTATTTACATTTAAGGCTAAAATTGTTATGTGTGCATTTGATCCTGTCATCATGATGCTAGCTTGCTATTTGGCACACTAGTTGATGCAGTTTATTCATAGTATCATTGGTCTTAATATTTTGCTGTGTTATTTCAGTAGTTGGTACCAGGTTTTCCTTTTCGTATTTAGTGGTTCCTTCTGGAATTCTTGCAAGGCAGGCCTGGTGGTGACAAAATCCCTTATCATTTCCTTGCTTGGAAAGCATTTTCTTTCTCCTTCGCTTATGAAGCTTAGTTTGGCTGGGTATTAAATTCTGGGTTGAAAATTCTTTTCTTTAAGAATGTTGAATATTGGCCCCACTCTCTTCTGGCTTGTAGGGTTTCTGCTGGGATATCTGCTGTTAGTCTATGGGCTTCCCTTTGTAGGTGACCTGACCTTTCTCTCTGGCTGCCCATAATAGTTTTTCCTTCATTTCAACCTTGGATAGTCTGATGGTTATGTGTTTAGGGGTTGATCTACTCATGAAACATCTCAGTGGCATTGTCTGTATTTCCTGAATGTGAATGTTGGCCTGTCTTGCTAGGTTGGGGTAAGTTCTCCCGGATAATATCCTGAAGTGTGTTTTCCAACTTGGTGCCATTCTCCCCGTCTCGTGTTTTTACATCATTCCATATTTCTCAGAGGTTTTGTTTGTTTCTTTTTATTCTTTTTTCTCTAATCTTGTCTGCATGCTATATGTCAGCAATATAGTCTTCAAACTCTGATATCCTTTTTTCTGTTTGATCTCTAAGCTTGTCTTCATGCCTTATTTCAGTAAGTTGATCTTCAATCGCTGATGTCCTGTCTTCTGTTTGATCGGTTCAGCTATTGATACCTGTATGTGCTTCATGAAGTTCTCATGCTGTGTTTTTCAGCTCCATCTTGTCATTTATGTTCCTTTCTAAACTAGTTATTTTAGTAAGCAGCTACAGTAACTTTTTATCAAGGTTCTTAGCTTCTTTACATTGGGTTAGAACATGCTCTTTTAGCTCAAGGGAGTTTGTTATTACCCACCTTCTGAAGACTACTTCTGTCAATTCATCCATCTCATTCTCCATCCAGTTCTGTGCCCTCCCTGGAGATGTATTGCAATCATCTGGAGGAGAAGAGATGTTCTGTCTTTTGGAATTTTTAGTGTTTTGTACTGTTTATTTCCTATTTTTGAGGATTTACCTACCTTTGATCTTTAAGGCTGATGATCTTTGGAAGCGGTTTTTTGGGTGTGTATTTTTGCTGATGTTTTGGTTGTTGTTGCTTTCTGTTTCTTAGTTTTTCTTCTAAGTCAGGCCCCTCTTCTGGAGGTCTGCTGAAGTCTGCTGGGGGCCCATTCCAGGCCCTGTTGGCCATGGGTATCACCAGTGGAGGCCATAGAACAGCAAAGGTTGCTGCCTGCTCCTTCCTCAAAGCTTTGTCCCAGAGGAGCACCAACTTGATGCCAGCCAGTGCTCTCCTGTATGAGGTATATGTCAACCCCTATTCGTAGGTCTCTCCCAGTCAGGAGGCATCTGGTCAGGACCTGCTTGAGAAGGCCATCTGTCCCTTATCAGAGCTATAGCACTGTGCTACAAGAATCCCCCTTGTCAAAACAGCTGCTCTCTTCAGACCCAGCAGGCAGGAAAGATTAAGTCACTGAATCTGTGACCGCAGCCTATCCTCTCCGCAGGTGCTCTGTCCCAGGAAGATGACAGTTCTGTCTATAAGCCCCTGAATGGAGCTTCTGGATTTCCTGCAGAGATGTCCTGCCCTGTGAGGAGAAATCTAGAGAAGCAGTCTGTCCATGGCTCCTTTGCTGTGCTGTGGTGAATTCCGCTCAATCCAAACCTCCCTGTCACCTTAGCACTATCAGGGTAAAACCGCCTTCGAAGCCATGGTAATGGCGACCTCCTCTCCCCACCTCCCCCAACACCAAACTCGATAGTCCCAGGCCGACTCCAGACTGCGGGGCTGGCACTGAGAATTTCAGCCCATTGGTTTTTAGCTTGCTGGGCTCCATGGGAGTAGGATTCGCTGAGGGAGATCACTTGGCTCACTGGCTTCAGCCCCCTTTCCAGGGTAGTGGGCAGTTCTCCTGTCGCACTGGAGTTCTAGGTGCCGCTGAAGTCTGAAAAATCTCCTTCAGCTCAGTGCCAGCCTGAACAGCCACCCAGTTTTGTGCTTGAAACCCAGGGCCCTGGCACTGTAGGCTCACAAGGAAATATCCTACTCTGCGGATTGCAAAATCCATGGAAAAAGCATAGTACCCCAGGTGGGCAGCACAGTCCCTCACCTCTTTGCTTGGTGAGGAGACAGAGGTCCCTTGGCTCTTTCCACTTCCTGGATGAAGCGATCTCCCACCCTGCTTCTGCTCAGTCTCTGTGGGTCACACCCACTACTTAGCCAGTCCCAATGAGATGAAATGGGTATCTCAGTTGGAAATGCAGAAATCACCCACCTTCTGCATTGGCCTCGCTGGGAGCTGTTTCTATTTGGCCACCTTGGCCCCTCTTCCAGTGTATTAACTTTAATTCCAAAGTGGAACTAAATAAAATAAAACCAATAAAATGTTGAGTGTATACATTGGGAAAAGAAGGTTTGTATGCTACCTGGATACATAGCACAAAATTTATGACACTGAAAATACATAAAACTTTAATTTGCTGATAAGAATTAAGATGGTGGATAGGAGGCAGGACTAGCTTGCAGCTCCCACTCAGATGGACAGAGTAGCATCTGAAAACTCAAACATTGTGAACTTTTGCTCCAAGAACTGCTGCAGGAACGTACCGGGAAAGCTGAGAGAATCTACAGATCCTTTGAAGGAACTGGATCCCTGCTGTAGGCTACCTGAGACACAGAAAACCTGTGAGTCTGTTTCCTTTCTCAACAGAGAGGCTGATGTTCTGGAACAAGTTCTCATCCCTGGTCACCAGCTGCCTGGAAATAGACTCAGTGCTGTTGCGGAGGTAGGGTGAGAGTACGACTGGCCTTTAGGACTGCCGTCTGGGTGAGACCTGTAAACGCTGGCTTTCTCTCACTTTCCTGGTGACCTGTGTGTTGTAGCAGAGGCAGCCATAATTGCCCTGGGAATATAACTCCACTGGACTGGAAACTACACCCCCATTGACATCACAGCAGCAGCACAGCAAGCTCCACCCATGGAGAGGCTGAGCTCAGACATGCCTATCTTTGCCCACACCTGGTGGTCCTTCTCGGCCCACTTTGGGGGCTGAAGACAAAAGCAATCATCTCTTGGGTGCTCTAAGGCCTTGCCCACCAGCTGAGAAACATGAATACTTTCGAGACCAGCCTGACCAACATGGTCAAACCCCATCTCTACTAAAAATATGAAAATTAGCCGGTCGTGATGGCATGCACCTGTAATCACAGCTACTCAGGAGGCTGAGGCAGGAGAGTCTCTTGAACCTGGGATGTGGAGGTTGCAGTGAGCCCAGATTGTGCCACTGCACTCCAACCTGGGCAACAAAGCAAGACTCTGTCTCAAGAAAAAAGAGAAAGAGAGAGAGAGAGAGAAAGAAGAAATAAGGAAGAGGGAAGAAGGAGGGAAGGATGAAGGAAGGAAGGAAGGAAGGAAGGAAGGAAGGAAGGAAGGAAGGAAGGAAGGAAGGAAGGAAGGAAAGAAGGAAGGAAGGAAACAGGCAATGAAAAACTCGTACCACAGAAACACAAAAAAATTATTCAAGGTTACTATGAACTCTTTTATGCACATAAACTAAAAGACCTAGACGAGATAGATAAATTTCTGAAAATGTATAAAACTCCAATATTAAATGGGGAAGATATAAAATCTCTGAAGAGACCAAAAATAAGCAGCAAGACTGAAATGGTAATTTTAAAAAATGCCAGTGAAAAAAGGCCAGGACCAGACAGATTCACAGTTGAATTCTATCAGACATTCAAAGAAGAATTAGTCAATCCTACCGACACTATTCCAAAAGATAAAGAGGGAATCTTCCAGAAATCTTTGTATGAATCCACTATCACCCTAATACCTAAAGCAGACAAGGACATAAGACAAATAAAACTACAGACCAATATCCCTGATGAACACAGAAGAAAAAGTCGTCAAAAAAAATACTAGCCAACAAAATCCAACAGCATATGAAGAAGATAATCCACCACGTACAAGTGGGTTTCATACTGGAAATGCAGGGATGGTTTAATATATGTAAGTCAATTAATATGATATATCCCACATAAACGGATTTAAAGAGAAAAATCACATCATCATCACGATAGACAAGAAAAAGCATTTGACAAAGTCCAGCATGCCTTTAGGATTAAAATCCTCAGCAAAATCGGTGTAGAAGGGACATACCATAAGATAATCAAAGCCAACTGTGACAAATCCACAGCCAATGATAATCTGAATGGGGAAAAGTTGAAAACATTTCCCCTAAGAAATGTAATAAGATAAGGATGTCCACTCTCACCACTCCTATTCAGTACTTGACCATACTGCCAAAAGCAATCTACAAATTCAATACAATTCCTGTCAAAATGCCACCATCATTCTTCTCAAAACTAGAAGAAACATCCTAAAATTCACATGGAATCCAAATGGAGCCTGCATAGCCAAAGCAAAACTAAACAAAAATAACAAATCTGGAAATATCACATTGCCCAACTTCAGACTGTACTATAAAGCCATAATCATGGAAACAGCATGGTACTGTATAAAAATAGGCATATAGAGTAATGGAACAGAATAGAGAACCCAGAAATAATGCCAAATACTTACAGCTAACTGGCTTTCCACACAGCAAACAAAAACATAAAATGGGGAAAGGAAAACCTACTCAACAGATGGTGCTGGAATAATTGGCAAGCCGCATGTAGGAGAATGAAACTGAATCCTCATCTCTCACTTTATACAAAAATAAACTCAACGTGGATCAAAGACTTACATCTAAAACCTGAAACCACAAAGATTTTACAATATGTCATTGGAAACACCCTTCAAGCCATTGGCTTAGGCAAAGACCTCAGAACCAGTAACCCAAAAGAAAATGTAAAAAAAAAAAGGGGGGGGGATAAAAGATAAGACTAAATTAAACTAAAAAACTTCTGCACAGCAAAAGAAATAATCAACAGAGTTAACAGACAAACCAGAGAATGGGAGAAAATCTTCACAATCTATACATCTGACAATCAAATAATATCCAGAATCTACAAAGAACTCAAACAAATCAGCAAGAAGAAAACAAACAATCTCATCAAACTGGAATTGGACTAAGGGACTTGAATAGACAATTCTCAACAAGATATACAAATGGCCTATAAGCATATGGAAAAATGTTGAACATCACTATCAGAGAAATGTAAATCAAAACCACAGTGCAATACAATTTCACTCCTGCAAGAATGGCCATAATCAAAAAATCAAACAATAATAGATGTTGGCAAGGATGTGGTGAAAAGGAAACCTTTTTACACTGTTGATCAGATTGTGAACTATTACAACACTAGGAAAAGCAGTGTGAAGGTTCCTTAAACAACTAAAAATGGATTTGCCATTTGATCCAGCAAAACCACTCAGTATGTACTGAGAAGAAAAGAAGTCATTATACGAAAAAGATACTTACATGTTGTATGTTTATAGCAACACAATTTGCAATTGCAGCAATATGGAAGCAGCCTAAATGCCCATCACTCAATGAATGGATAAATGAAAGTTGGTATGTATGTGTGTGTGTATAAAATATAAATATATATATATATATACACACACACACACACACACACACCATGGAATACTGCTCAGCCATAAAAAGGAATGAATTAATAGCATTTGCAGCAACCTGGTTGGAATTGGAGACTATTATACAAAGTGAAGTCACTCAGGAATGGAAAATCAAACATCATATGTTCTCACTCATATGTGCCAGCTAAGCTATGAGACATCCAGGCATTAAGAATGATACACTGGACTTTGGGGACTTGGAGGAAATGTTGGGGACTGGAGAAGGAAAAAAGACTATATCTTGGGTACAGTGAACACTACTTGGTTGATGGCTGCACAAATATCTCAGAAATCACTACTAAAGAAGTTATTAATTCAACCTAACACTACTTGTTTCCCAAAAAGATAATAAAAAAATTTAATGTCTTTATTTAAAACGACTTACATTGTAGTCACAACTGAATTGAATGTAAAGATATCTAAAATAGCTTATCTGAAATAAATAATATAGGTGCCCATAAATATGTTGAGCAATGCACACAATCAATGATACTTTTAGGACTTAATAGAAAAAGGAGGATATTAAAAAGAATAATTTAGCAGACATCAAAACATAAAGTTTATGAGGTAACTCTCTCTCCAGACTTTCCCTTTCCTAACATCTTCTTGAATGCTCTGGTCACTTCCTTGTTGCGGAGGCTGTAGATGAGGGGATTCAGCATGGGAGTGAGAATGGTGTAGAATACAGACACCATCTTGTCCTTCTTTGGGGATCGATCAGATGTGGGGCGTATGTACATAAACAAACCTGCTCCATAGTACATTCCCACCACCATAAGGTGAGAGGAACAGGTAGTAAAAGCTTTGCGACGACCCTCTCCAGATCCCATGTGAATCACAGCCAGAATAACTCGAGCATAGGAAGCAATGATGATTGCAACGGGGAAAACAAGCATTACTATACAGCAGATGAAAAGAACCTTTTCAAATATTGATGTGTCATTGCATGAGAGGATTAGTAGGGAAGGGAACTCACAGAAGAAGTGGGCTATTTCCCGAGACCCACAATAGGAGAAGGAAAATGTAGCTACAACATTGATAATTCCATCGGTAGAGCCCAGGATCCAGGAGAAGGCAGCCGTAAGTCCACAAATTTGGGGTCTCATGAAATTGGTGTATCTGAGAGGGTGGCAAATGGCAATATAGCGGTCATAAGCCATAACAGCCAACAGAAAGCATTCAGAGCCCAGCAGTGATGTATAGAAGAAAATTTGTGTGGCACAGCCAGCCATAGATATGAATTTGCTGCCAGACAAGTAGTTGAAGGCCATCTTGGGTACAGTGGTGCAGATGAGCATGAAGTCCATGAGGGACAGTTGGCTGAGGAGGAAGTACATGGGGGTGTGTAACTGAGTGTCCAAGTAGATGAGGAGAACCATGGCAGAGTTTCCCATGAAGGCCACTGAAAAGATGGCCAGGACCAGAAAGAAGAGGAAGGTGTGGGTGGGGCTGTGATTGAAGATTCCCAGGAGGATGAAGTCAGAGTTGAAGGTCTGATTCTCCCATGCCATGATGAATATGCTTTTTACCTAGTACCACAAAACCAGTATATTAATTTGGTAAAACTTTACTCAGTGCCTTATAAATCATGTGATTGTGGTAAATTCTGTAGTTTGTTGATCAATACAGCATGACCAGAAGTAGGAAACTCAAAGATTAAGAATTATAGAATCATAAAGAAATATGTTCTTTCAGCACTGTCTCACTTATAAAATTATGGAGCTTGTCCTAAGTTTTTCTTCTGAGCATCCTTTTTCTCCATTAAAAATTAGAAAAACGATATCTAATATGTAATCAAATTTTTCCAAAAGAATATATCTCCAAAGCTAACAGATTGTTCCTATAACACGAGAAGTCTTTTACAGATAAATTGGTAGAGAAACTCAGCTGCAGTCTACATGTGACCAACACAATACTAGAAATGGAGAATAAATTTGTGTCTTTGCTCACATGATGGTAGGCATTTTTACCACAGTGTTAAGAAAATCTGTATATTTACCTATTACTTTATAGTTTAGAGTATTTGATCTATACTTTATAGTAAGTTTTTTGTACAGTAAGTGGATAAACTGAAAAGACTTTCAATTGTACAAATCAAAGACCTATGCCCTTTTTTCTATAGCTCAGATTTACAAATTAAATTATATTTCTTCCCCAAAAATACTCAGCACGTGTGCTTGTTTAGAAATACATAAAGGGTATAATTATTTAAGGTGTGGTCATATTGGAGTAGAGTGCACCTCTCTAATCCAATATGACTCATGTTCTGATTAGAAGGTGGCCATGTGAATACTGACACACTGGGGAATGCGAGGTGATAGGGAAAGTAGGGATTGGAGTGATGCGTCTACAAACCAAGAAATGCCAAAAACTGTTATCACAAGAGCTTAGGAGAGAGGAATGGGACACATTCGTCCTCTTAGAGCCCTCAGAAATAACTATCCCTGCTGACATCCATCTTGATTTCAGATTTCAAGCCTCCAGAACTGTGAGGTAAAATTATGTTGTTTCAACATAAACAGTTTGAGATACTCTGTATTGGCATTCCTAGGAAACTAACACACACAATATCTCTCTAGAGAATAAGCACATATAAAAACAGAAATTCAGAAAAGCATGAGATTCACCCTTTCTTTTTTTTTTTTTTTTTTTTTTTTTTTGACTGGCGCCTTCCCCCGCCGCCCGGGCTTGGGTGTCGGGGCCGGGTCTCTCCCCCCGCCCTCCCATCCCAGGTTCCGCGCCATTCTCCTGCCTCAGCCTCCCGAGTAGCTGGGACTGCAGTGCCGCCACCTGCGCCCGGCTGGATTTTTTTGTATTTTTCAGTAGAAGGCGGGGTTCACGTGTTAGCCAGGATGGTCTCCAGTCTCTCCGACCTGCATTGATCCGCCCGTCTCAGCCTCCCCAAAGTGCTGGGATTACGGAAAAGGCGGAGCCGCAGCCCGGCCCACCACTCAGGAGAATGCCACGAGAGAGCCTATTATAATGATGTTCCTCACTGGGGCTACCACAGTAATCAGAACAAACAAAGCCCCTGTCCATTCAGGTCATAGTGAGTGTGATTAGATGCTTACTATAAAACACTTTGGGATTTCGTAAGAGGATAAATGTTTTGGAGAAAAGTAAGTCAAAGAAGGCTGTTAATATTGTGTTCAATTTTGAATAAAGCAGTCAAGGGAAACCCCACACATCTAACGGCTTCTGGCAAAGACTGAAGTGAGAAAGAGACCAGACCACAAGAAAGAGTTGTACATAAGTGAATTCCACAAAATGAAATGCAATAAATAGAAAATACGCAGAGAAAATAGAAGTGTGTAGAAGATTTTGGGAAACCAGAGGATTTTCTAACTCAAAGTTATGTTTCTTGTATGTTGTGGCATTTAGATTGAATTGTATGAGATACTTATAAATGCATGAGCAAAGCCAGTATGTGAAGAGTGATTATTCCCAGCAATAAAAAATGATGCCATGAACAGAAAGATAAGCCTAGTGAGTAGACTGATTAGACAGAAATGTACTTTTTAAAAATTCATGCATCACATGTTAATGAGACTAAAAATAACACAACAATGAAAGCTTAATAAACCAGGAGCAGCAAGAGAGTTAGAAGAAATTTGCAGAGGAGATGGAATCCAGAATTTGTCCTCATGGGTTGAAATACAATTTTTTAAATAGGGAGGTAGTAAAGTATATCTTTTTGAGTTATATTTATTTACATAAATTTTGAATAATATTGTGGGTAAGAATGAAAAAATTACTGAAACTTAGTTTTACATTTTAATTCAAGAACAACTGTGACCTGCGAATACTAACCTACCAAGAAATGCCTCTTCAGTGCTGGGAAGACACAGAAGGAACCTCCTTATGGGACTCTCGGGAGATTAGAATGTCAATCTCTAAAAGAAAAACAAATCATTTTTGTCAATGAGCGTGAAGAGAGAAACAGGTCTCAACCTCCTCCCTTTCTGGTTTTAAAACAAATGGTTATCAAGGACTTGGATAAACCTGATTATTGGTATCTCAGATCTAGGTTCACTCAATGTCTTGAGAATGAGAAATGGGCATCTCTGGGATCTTTAGTGTTGAGGGTTTCCTACCACAGGGTTCCCTTGTGTTGTCATCAAGAGGAGGTGGGCTTTTAAGGTCAATCAGTGGAAAAGACTTTGTATTGCCTCAATAATTTCCAGTGCTTATGAGCTGAATTCACTTCAAGAAAATAACTCATCTCAACTTACTTTATGGAACCACCTATTTTGACCATCATACCGTAGCTTTCCCAGTTATCTTGATCTTGTCAACTGTTGTAATACACAATTTATGCAAATAAAACTGTATTATCTCAAATCTCCACCATAATCTGTCTTTAATTCAGCCTGAAATATTACTCCAAGAAGGAAGCTATGTCATCAAGTTAGCTTCTCCCTACGCTTCTTTTTAACTTGGCAAAGTGTTCTTTACATTTGGGAAACACGACTTCCAAGTCACTAAGTTGAAATGAAATGTTGATTAATTCTACTTGATCATTTAGACATTTCTACTGTATGTTTTACATTCAATTGAATGATGCAGCATTAAAACAAAATTGATTAACAAATGTAAATCTACATATCCTCTGAATTTTCTCTCAGTTACACATTAATAAATAATTTATATAAATGCACTCTTATTTGTGTTGTATTTTTGCACCTCCCTTCATGGCCTCAAAATTCCCTTCATACCCACATGCTAACATTACCTTCATTGATTTTGTCCTGTCACAGAGAATGTGGCAAGATATATCACAAATACATAACAGTTCATAAGTGATAAAATTGAAAATACAGAGCACTAGATTGCCCTATGCCTTGTATATTAAGATCCATCTGAACATTCATTCAATACGATTCTATAAAGAAAAATTATGTTGTTTCTAGTGAGAAATTTGACATTCTTTCTAAGTTAGTAAGATACATATGAGAAATTGTGCTTACCTTTAGGCACTAGGAATATGAGACCCAATCCTGAAGCTCAGTGTAAGTTATCCAGGATATAAACAATCCAAAAATGCAGTGAATATAACATTGGGATTCCAAGAGATATTTGTATATATTCCTATAAAAATGGATCTGTGGTGAAATATATTAGCAACTCCAAGTTATTCAGGACTAGTCACTGCCAAGAAAAGCAGAACATTTTGAGTTTGAGCACTTTACTAGAAGGAATATTTAAAGCAGCTTTTTCAGAATGGATCTGAAATTATGACATCTTGTTTTTTATTTTTTTTAGAATACCTATTGATATTTCAAAGGTTGCCATGTAATGAGGTACAACACTTTGAACTCTGCATTTGACATTGCCTACCAACTATTTTTCCCTTAATTGAAACTTTATGCTTTTAATTTTATTTATTTTATCTAATCTGCATTGTTTCTGTTGTGATAAACTCCATCATTTTGTAAAAAGATGGTGCATACATTCAGTTTTTTTAAATGTATTTTTTACGTGTTAACATCATCATGTCCGCAAGAGGAGTCATTAGATTTCATTACACTGTGATACTGTGCATATGCCCAGAGCAATGTATTGTAACACAAAGTTCCTGAAAATCATGGTCAGATTTTACGACAGTGTGATACTGTGCACGGGCCAGAGCAACACAGAAACCATGAAAATCTGGGTGAGAAATTGAGAAGGCACTGAGTGAAATGATGAAAAAGAGACATCGAGAGGCCGAAACTTGATCACAAAGAAAGAAGTAAAGCATTACGTGAAATAATGTCAGACAGCATGTGTAATCCACTGAGGTTGCTAAAATGACTTTACCCTTTTGTAATCGGAATGATCAGGATACAAAACAAAACAAAAAATCTCTCATATTAGCAAAAATGGGCATAGTGATTTTATTTGTAATATGAAAATGCAACCTGCATGTGCACTGGCAATGGAATTTATAACCATAACTACAGGAAGTAGCATTGATGAGTCTCGCAAATAGAATGTTGAATGAACAAAGTAGATCATGGGGAATGACTTCATGAATCCTATTATAGTAATTTAAACATACATATAAAAATCATTCATTAAGTGCAACAGTCCTGGAATAATGATTGACTACAAAATAGACTTGAAAGGTTACAAGATGAGAGTCGAAGTGTTTTTCAAAAGCACTAGTAATATTTTAAGGCATTTTACAAAATGTATATCTAACATATTTTATAAATAAACATTTTTGTATACTTGAACTTTAATAAAATATGTAAACATACGTGTAAATGTCTTAGAAGAGCACATGACAAATGTAAAGCCTTCATTAATACAGGTTGAGGATTTCTTATCCAAAATGCTTGGGACCAGATGTGTTGCAGATTTCAGACTTTTTCAGACTTTGGAATATCTGCATGTAGATAAAGAGATATCCTTGGAATGGACTCCAAGTGTAGAGACAAAATTCATTTATGTTCAAAGTATACCTTATACACATAGTCTGAGGGTAATTTTATGCCATATTTTAAAATAATTTTGTGTATGGGAGAAAATTTGTGTACACCGAACCATCAGAAAGTAAGAGTGTCACAATCTCATGTCAGCACTGAAAAAGATTCAGGTTTTGGAGTAGTTTGCATATTAGATTTTTGGTTTAGGGATTCTCATCCTCTATGAGCTACAATTATTAAAAGAAAAGAGAATGTGGCCAAAACATTCAAATCATGTCCTGTTCTCATCTGCTACTTTCCTCCTCTGACTCCTATTCACTGTCAATTTCTTTCTCAAATCTACAATACCAGGATATGAAAATATTGAATTTTATCCAATCTTTCACATTGATAAGCTGAGACAGGTAACCACTCCTTCTACCTCAAGTTGTACCACATTTCTCAAAGTAATATTGCACGAATAAAGTAGAACAACGTTTATAAAATTATTAGCACAAAAATGACATGAGAAATGAAATCAATCGTCACCATGTTCAGCAGAAATTTTGGCACTAGCTTCCAACCAGTCTTGCTTGGGCTTGGTTAACTTACCTCTTAGTACTGATCTGAATAGTGTGTATTTTCAATGAGACTGTAGGTTCCTGGGAAGGCAAAAATATGTAAATATCTTACATGTTTTTATATTTCCATCATCAGAAGAAAAGCACCTAACATACAATGGGTATCTTTATTGTTATTGACAAATCAATGAAGAGACAAAAACTTAAATTTTTAGCCCTTGGGGAATCCATTCCCTTGTCTTTAATTATAAAAGTTTATATTACCTTCTATCTCCTCTCCTAGGTTGTGAAGCAGAATTAGCTTCCTTTTCTTGAAAATCCTACAAAGATAGTGATGACTCCTTCCTTGCAGATTAGTGTAAACTTTCTGAAACTTCTCCTGCCTGTCTCTCACTTGATGAGGTAAAAAATACCAAGTGCTTTCTGTGCAACTGGCACTGTGGTAAAAAAAAAAAAAAAAAAAAAAAAAAAGTTTGTAAACTCACATAACACCTACAACCATTGTGTATGTCAGATACCCTTATTAGACACCTGAATATATTATTATATATTATCTTTAATTATATTCTCATTTTTGAGCCAGCCTTGCATCTCAGGGATAAAGCATACCTGATTACGGTGGACAAGCTTTTTGATGTGCTGCTGGATTCAGTTTGCCAGTATTTTGTTGAGGATTTTTACATTGATAATCATCAAAGATACTGTCCTAAAGTTTTCTTTAGTTGTACCTCCCCCAGGTTTTTTTAATCAAGATAATGCTGGCTTCATAGAGTGAGTTAAGGAGGAGCCCCTTATTTCCAATTTTTGGGGATAATTTCAGTATGAATGGTACCAGCTGTTCTTTATACTGCTTGTAGAATTCAGCTGTGAATCTCTCTGGTCCTGGGCATTTTTTTTTTTTTTTTTTTTTTTTGATAATGCCTAAATTTCAGAATTCGTGACTAGTCTGTTCAGGGACTCAATTTCTTCCTGGTTCTGTCTTGGGAGGGTGTAAGTACTTAGAAATTTATCCATTTCTTCTAGATTTTCTCGTTTATGTGCATAGAGGTGTCCATAATATTCTATGATAGTTATTCATATTTCTGTGTGGTCAGTTTTGAAGTATATGTATTATTTTTGTGGTGAGGGCACATAACGTATCCACTTTCTTTACGTTTTCAAAGAATACAATCATGCATCACTTATGACAGGGATACTAAGAAATACGTTGGTAGGCCAGTTTATCATTGTACAGGAATCCTAAAGTGTACTTTCACAAACCTAAATATGTACACACACACACACATTAAATGTCCTGGCATCATTATTATCAATTATTTCTCTTACTTGATCTGCAATGCCAATGGCAAGTGCTACCTATGCTGCATTATAATCCTATGGGATCGCCATCATATATACAGTCTGATCTTGACCAAAATATCCTTATGCAGTTTATGACTGTACAATATAATATCATTTACCATAGTTACTTGTTGTACAATATATCTTCTGTAATTTACTCCTCCTATCTAGCTGTAACTATGCATTTACTGACAAACATCTCTCTGCTTTTCTCTTATTGCAGCCTCTGGTAATCACTATTTTGCTCTTGACTTCCATGAGATCAACTTTTTTAGATTCCACATATGAGTGAGAGCATATGGTATCTGAAATTCTATTTCTGATTTAGTTTACATAATATAATGTCTTCCAGGTTCATCTATGTTGTTGTAAATGGCAAAATTTCATTCCGGTTTATGAGTGAATGAAAATCCATTGTGTATGTATATCATGTTTCATTTATCCATTGATGGATATGTAGGTTGACTTCATATTTTGAGTAATTTTAAGCTGCTTCAAAAAACATGGGAGTGCAAGTATCTCTTCAACAACCCAATTTCATTTTCCTTAGATATATACCCAGTAGTAGCATTGCTGGATCATATAGTAGTTCTATTTTCAATTTTTTGAGAAACCGCCATACTGTTTTCCATAATGGCTGGACTAATTTACATTGTCAACAACAGTGAATAAGGTTTTCCTGTCCCCACATTCTTACCCACACTGGTTATCTTTTGTCTTTTTTTAATAGTCATTCTAACTGTGAAGTGATATCTGTTCTGTTTTTGATTTGTATTTTCCTGATCATTAGATGCAGACCACTTGTTTTTACCTGTTGGCTACTTGTTTGCTTTCTTTTGAAAAATGTCTATTTAAGCCTTTTGACCATTTTTAACTGGGTTTCTTGCTTTATTTTCATTTATTTATTTATTTATGGCTATTAAGTTTCTTACATATTTTGGATATTAACCCCTTATCGTATGTATATTTGGCAAATATTTCCTCCCATTCCATAGGCTGTCTCTTCACTGTGCTGATTGTTCCTTTTGCAGTTCACTGTAATCCCATCTCTCGGTCTTTGTTTTTCTTGCCTGTGCTTTGAGGTCTTATAAAAAGAATCCCCATATCAACATCATCAAACATTTCCCTTATATTTTCTTCAAGTAGTTTCATTAATTTAAGTTTTCCATTTAAGTCATTAAGCCACTTAGAGTTAAGTTTTGTATATGATGAAAGAAAAAAACCTACAATTTCATTCTTCTGCATGTGGATATCCAGCTTTATACAAAAGCATTTATTGGAGAGACTGTCCTTTCCCCAATGTATGTTGTTGGCATCTTTGTTGAAAATCAGTTGGTGATAAATGTTTAGATATATATCTGGGCTCTCTATTTTGTTCCAATTGTTTATCAGTCTGTTTTGGTGTTAGTAGTATACTGTTTTCATTATTTATATCTTTACAGTATATTTTAAAGTCAAGTAGTGTAATGCCTTTAGCTTTGTTCTTTTCCCTCAAGATTGCTTTGGCTAGTCAAGTTCTTTTGTGGTTCCATATGAAATTTAGATTTGTTTCTATTTTTATAAAGAATGCATTAGAATTTTGATAAGGATTTTATTGAATCTGTAGATTGCTTTAAGTAGTATGAACATTTTAATAATATGAATTCTTCCAATCCATGAACATGAGATATCTTTTCATTTAGTTGTATCTTCGGTTTCTTTCATCAGGGTTTTATAGTTGCTATTGTAGTGACCTTTTGGTCAAATTTATTTATTCCTTGTGATGAACTCCCTTAGCATTTGTTTGTTTTTATCTGCCACTTGGCAGAACAGATTTGCAGGGTATAGCATGCTTGGTTTGCAATTTCTTTTGCTTGTATACTTTGAATATGTCTCTCCACTTCCTCTGATTGCAACATTTTTGTTTAGAAGTTCACTTATAGCCTTATAAGAGATCCTTTATATGTGACAAGTTTCTTCTCTCTAGCTGCTTTTGAGAGTCTCACTTTGTCTTTGACTTAACAATTTGATTATAATGTGCCTCTTAGTATTCTTTTTTGAATTCATCTTGCTTTCATCCTTTGAATTTTCTGAATCTTTATGTCCATATTCTTTCCTAACTTCAGAAAATATTCAAATAGTATTTTTTTCATAAACTTTTTGTCTCTGTGTCTCTCCTCTCTTTCAGATACTCCCATAATTTATATATTTGTACATTTAATGGTGTCCCATATATTCCTTATTTTTGTTAACTCTTGAAAATTTTTTGTTTCTCTAGATGACCTGGTTTTTGAATTCACTAATACTTTCTTCTGCATGATTGTGTTTCATGTGGGAACTTTATTGAAATTTTCAGTTCTGTCATTGTGTTCTTCAGCTCCAGTAATTCTTTTAGTTATTTTTTAAAAATGTTCTCTATTTATCATTTTAGAATCTCATTTGCTTCTTGCATTGTTTTTCTAATTTTATATAGTTGTTTATCTGTATTTTCTTGTATTCTTGGGCAATATTGCTGGTTTCTCTGATGTATGCAACGAATTGCAAACATACCCTTGGTACGATTACAACAAGTAACTAACTTATGACTTAGCCAAGGAGTGTCTGCGTTAGTTTCACCAGCAATAAGAAGTGTGTCATTCAGAATTTTATTTTCTTATATCTTAGTGAGCTTTGTTAAGATGATCATCTAGAATTCTTTTCCAAGCAATTTATATAACGCCATTTCCTTGGGATTTATTATTTGAGTTCATGAGCTTCCTTTGGTGGTATCATGTTTGCCTCATTCTTTGTTAACATGTAGCCTTGTATTGGCCCCTGAGCACATGAAGAAGCACACTCCTGTTTTAGTCTCACAGACTGGCAACAAGTTAAGTCTTTTCCAACTAGGGCTCCTGACTGTTGAAATTGTTTCTGAGATTGCAGTTGAGTGGGAATGGATCTGGGTATTGTGGTTGATACTAGTTCCGCAGTGGAGGCCACAGTTGGTGGGGTTATTCCCATGAACTAGACTGAGTGTCTGTTGTATCTGGATCCTGAACGTACTGAACTGTCTCCAGGACCTTGGTCTGTGGGGCTGGTGATCTGCTCCAGGGTTCACAGATGGCTGGATTTTATTAGGTATGCTGATAAAGGTGACTTTCCCTAGATCTCTGGGAAGAGTCCCACTGAATCACCGGATGGGCCCCTGAGCTGGTTGCACTGCTTCAGTGTATGCTGAGATATGCTGGAGCTGAGACACAGAGATGTTTTAGGTCCACAGCAACAACGGAGATCTTCCGTCCTGTCTCTTGGGTTGAGGATAGGTATGTCTCCCAGTGGGTTCTTGGGTGAGTAGCTCTGATCTCAGGTGCAGTTGAGAAGACCTGGAGTCAACTCATATGGCCACTTCAAGGTCCACAATGTGAACAAAATTTGGGCATTATCCTTCAGAGGCACTACTGGATGTGCCTCCCTCTGAGTCCCCAGGTAGGCAGAGGTGGTCTCAGTCTGCAAACATGAGGCACCAGAACCAAAGTCAATGATATTTGAGAACCTGGTGAGAAACAGAGATTGGCAAGCCTGCCACAGGGACTCTGATTGTTGCCTCTCCCTCCAGGACTCTGGCTGTATATAAATGCTCCCAGACCATAGCTGGGAGGTGCTAAAACCAAGCTTCAGGACTAATTCAGAATCTGCTATGGGTTCTATGTTGGCAAGCTCGACATGGCTGCACCAGCAGGCAAGAATCTAAGAAGTTCCTTATGTAGGCAGGATTGCATGTAGACTGCAGCTGAAAGAGGCTAGCTCTGATATTCAGGGCCCTTTCTAGAGCTGCTATTTTTGAAAAGCCAGAAATCCTCCCCAGTGGTTCAGATGAGTGAGTCTCCAAACAAATCCTCATGCCTTTGGGATAGCTTCCCAACTGCAGTGAGAGGAGCTGGATCTGAGATTAGGCCCCTTTAGAATCTGCTGTGGGATGAAGGCTGGCAAGCCTGTTCCAGCGGATGAGAATCGTACATTTCTCTGCAGTTTTCTGCATAAGTGGGAGAGTTCCCTGACTATGGCAAACAGTGGCTGGAGTCATGACAGGGCCTTTGTCAGGATCTTCTTGGGGTCAGAGACCAGCAAGCCTGTTTCAGGGGCTTAGATGGGTGAGTCTCCCAGTAGTTTCCTACACAGGTAGGCAAACTCCCTGGGCTGCAGCAGAGTGGGGCTGGAGTTAAGACAGTGTCTGTTCAGAGTCTACTCTGGGACAGAGGCCAACAAGCCTGTCCTGGTTGCACAGAGGAGTGAGTCTCCCTTTTAGTCCTCTTGTGAACAGTACAAAGCTGGGACTAAAGCCAAGAGTAGCTGGAGGCAAGTTACAGGAAAACTTTCAGGCCCACTGCCGAGACTGACGCAGGCACGCAGGTGAGTCTGTCTGCTGAGGCACTGCTGGGCATGATTCCTCCTGGACCCCTTGGCAGATGGTGTTGGTAACAGACACAAGGCTGAACAGAGCTATAACCAAGTCCTTTGGGGGAATAGGGCGATTTCCAGATTTGTACCTGGGAACCTAATTGGTGTGTCTGCCACCGAGGTGTGGGTCTTCACTCTCAAAACAACCTCCTCACAAAAGAGACCTTGATTTGCAGATGCGTGCAAAGTTTATGTGGTCCTGGTGGGATATAAGCGGGTGACCTCCTATGCTGCCATCTTGCTTGGAAGTTCATATTATTCATCAAAAAAGTGACAGAACTTTCTTTTTTAAGCATCAGTAAATCGTATTTTCAAGTTGGAAACTAAATTACATGAGGCTTTACGAGAAAAAGTGAATGATAACTTAAAGTACTGTAATTAAAGTCAAGGTACCAAATATCCCGGAGGAATTGAAAAATTAAATCACAGAGGACTCAGGATAATTGTGTTGCAAGGGTTATCTCTAGAAATTTAAACATTTTCAGCCATTTTGAAGCAACATATCCTGTTGAAGACATCGGAAGGTAAGGTTTAGGGATGGAGTATAGTCCAAAATATCTAAGGCATTCTGGAGTTCAACCACAGTTAATGAAATTGCATTTTGTGCAAAGGTTCTATATCAAAAATTATTCTGTTTTAAAGTCCTCCAAATAGGGAAGTAAATGCTTCATGTTAATCTGCAACACATCTCTTTATAGTCTCTGTGAAATTAAAGCAGCGTGTTTCTATATTTGTCACAGTTTTTGAAAAATATTAAATGAAATAATACCTGTGAACCTGCTAAGTCAATGTAAGGTATTATTTATAGCAATAGAAAATGTCATAAGTTAAGAATCGTTGTAAGATTCTCCAGTGGATCTTGTCTATTTGTTCATACTTTCAATTAATTATGGAGGATGTATGGACTCCATCGCTGTGTAAACCTCACTTGTTTAAGAGTACATAAGAAATAAGCATATAGCTTACCAACAATCTAGTAAGAAAAACAGTATATTTTCAAAAATATTTTCTGTTGAGTAACAGTGAAGCTTATTGGAAGATTACCAAAAAATGTGTGACAAGATGTATACAACGGTGGTAACAGTCATCTGATGAATGCCTACTGTGATACAGTTATTTTAAGGAAAAAAATTTAAAGAAATAACTCATTATTCTTTATAGCAATTCTGTGATTGATGGGATTTTTTTTTAAATCTCAGAGATATTATTTGACTTGCCTGGTAGCAAGATTGTTGGTTTTACAGCAGAAAGGTAAGCCCCGGTTTATCTAATTTGAAGGTTTTTGACATTTGCAGTTTGTGTAAAACAGACAGTGGCCACATGTGTTCTGTGAGTTGAGTAAGTCAGAGCTTGCTATATCTGCAGAATGATGAAGCAAGCATGGAGAAAAATGCATGTGTGCTGTCACTGGAAGAAGACATATGATTTACAGAGGTAAAGGATTATGGAGACGAAAGATAATTTCAAACAAGACAAACCTGAGAAAGACCTAAGCTCACATTTTTGTATCATAGAGATCTCTAAGTAGAAATGCAAAGGGTTTGTACTAGAAAAAGAGAACAGATGGCTTGAAATAGAGGCTTGAACAATTTTCTGAAATTCCTCACAAACAAGATCAATAAGGAAAGTAGTATGTTCTGTAACAAAATGAAGACATTGAATGCCTTTAAGGAGAGTGCTATTAGTAGGATCAAAGGGTGCTTTGGAAACATTTAAAAATAATGTATTGTGAGATACTGAAGAATATAAGATTAATTTTATCCATAATCTCCAGGGGTACAGATGCAAAGATTTTTTTTTTTTCAGAAGTACTTATGAATCTTTTTAAAAGACACCAGCAATCCTTTTTGTGAGATGTGATTTGAAGTTTCTGTCTGTAGGCAGCAGGGTGTATGTGATGAATAATTTCTAAGTTTCAGCAAGGAGAGTTTTTGCATGCCATTTTTGTCTAGAATGTAGTACCTGGTTTTGCATCTATGTTTGAAAGTGGGAGAGTGATTTGTCTGTTGGCACGATGCAGCACATCTAGGGCAGACACTGAGTTTAGTTACCAACATTGAAGAACTGCTTCTTGCCTCATTTTCCTCTCCTTTGCTCGCCGTTCCACTCAGTTTCCCTGCAGCACCAACATTTCTTCTTTCAATGTGAATTGCCTTTTGATACTCTGTCTTTACTCAGTCAACATTTCTTCTTTTCTCTCTTCTTCCCACTTTACTATCTCAAATTCCCCTTTCCTTGGAGTATCTTTGTAAAACCCTTTCAGCCTATAGTTATAAATATTAAAAACCCAAACTGTTTAAAGTTGAATCTTAGATTCAGAATGTTATGTTTTAAAGATATTTGAGACAAAGGTTATTAATTCCATATGACAAGAGATTTCACAAGAATTGGATATAAACTTGTGATTAAATTTTCACAAACTTGATAAACAATGTTGTATTACACATTATGATTTAAGCGTGCAACTCCAATGTCTACACTAACCCTTCATGCTAATATAGCTCTAAATAAATGTATTCTTCCTAATATCACTTAACTGGCTTTCACTAAGACGTTGCTTATGTGAGACTGAAGTGAAGGAGACAGCTGAGTGCTCAGAAATAAGTGCCTTGACAACCAAGAAATACTATTTGCTTTAGTCTCCTCTGATAGGAAAGTAAAGAAAAGGATAACTTGTAAGACTGGCTTTGGCAAAAAGTGAGGTAATACAATGTAACACAATATAAATATATTCTATGCAAACTAACCTTGAAAATATTTGAACTATGAAAATATTAGAGGAATATATAGGCTGCATCTCTCTATCTGCTATACTGTAGATATTGTATTTCTTTGCTAGGAACTAACAACTGAAAAATGTTTCTCAATTAATAAGAGAACAGCTCGTCTTGATGGGTTCTACTATCCCATGCTGCTGTTCTTCAGGTGGGGCCTAATATGGGGTAAAGTGAACAGATGATTTTACGTAAGTGGACAGAATGTGACAAGGTATAGATTTAAAATATGCCACAGTTTGTTGTTAATACAGAAGGCATGGAAAACATTTGTGAGAAAAAAAAAAAGATGTAAAATTAAACCTAATTAGAGTCAGGTCCTGTCATTGGTTAATAATGGGGACCAGGACATTTTAATTCCCTCTGTGATTCAAGCTGTGTAGGACTGTGGTTAAACAGAAGAACAAGTCCCTGGCTAGGCAAAAAGATAAACAAGAAGACAAATACAGGTCAGAAGGTACATGGTCTATGGAGTTCCTCAAGGGGCACAGCTTCCGTCAATTACTAATCTAATTTGTGGACTAATTAATTATGTAATTTAGATACAACTTGAAAGAATTGATGTTTAAGGTTCTTATTATCTTTCAAGGATGCAGCACATTGGATTGAAATATTTTTTTGTACAAAATGGAAAAAGCAGCATTGTTAGGAGCTGATACGTTAAATGTTGATTTTCCATAAACTTTTAGTATTTATGTTTCAAACATGAGGAGAGAGATAATTTCAGACAAGTATAACAACATGGATGAACTTGAAATAAAAAATACATTTTGTTTATTAGAAGGACTGCAATTGAGTCAAGCAATGTGGTAATTTTCACCGGGCAATAAGTGTTAATTAAGAAACATTAAAAATTATGGGTATTTAAAAATGTTTCAGAGTTTTCTGTGGGATGTATATTGAAAGGTTTGCACTAGGATGAATGATAGAATGTTTTAAAAAATATAATTAGTAATTGTTTTAAGAAAAGTGGGAAAAGTGAAAATATCTGAAAAAATTAAGTAGCATGTGTTAGTTTACACAATATGGGTTGAGTTTTTTAATAACACTGTAAATGTGAAAAACATTTTAGAGAACTTAGAACTGATTAGGAATTTGGATGTGGTGAACACTAGAGTTATAATTAGAATATTGTTATAGTCACAGAACCGGTGATTACTACATAGATCAAAAGTATTAAAAAATTAATAAGACAGCATGAACAATTTGTTCAGAGGGTAACAGGAGAGAATTAAAGGAAGCCAATTCCTTAATCCGTGGAGAAAGGGCACAAGAATGAAACAAAATGAAGGTAAAAATAGAAAATTAAAAAGATGCTACTTTTTAGCCACTAGATTGCTCTTAAAAGGGTCTTTCTGAAGACCATGAAGATTTTTTTTCTTAAACTAGGAATAGACTGTACTCCCTCCAAAAGTATTTAATTTCAAATGTTTGTATTGTATGAACCATATCCCATGTAATGTTCTAAATACTTTAAAATCTAATTTTATTTAGTCTTTATAACACCTTGTAATATAGATATTGTAAATATCAAAATTTATGGAGTAGAAAACAGGGATTAGAGAAAATAATCATCTAACATCACACAGCTGAAAGAGTTTGAAATATGCTCTGACACTCTCGTGTAACCTGGTTCTTCAGGAAGATACACTGTACCTGACTGTCTTATGGACACATTTAATTTTTAGGGACCAGGGCATATTGGTGAAGATCTTCTGATGAAACTTACCGTTATTTGCAATAAGGATCAAGTAACATACTCCTCATGCTGGTATTTTAATTTGTTCTCATTACCTGGCATTCAATGAATCATGTATCATTTTAGTATTTGTTTCCATCTACACTTTCCTAGATGGAATTTTGTTAGCATCATAGGGTGTTGGGGGCCGCACCGGGGGTGGTGGAGAATGAAAGAACACACAAAGACAAAGACACACAGAGAACATGGCGGCCGCACTCAGAGCCTCCGCCTCACTTTATTTATACTCCATAAACCTCACGTCAGCAGAAAGAATGCAATGCAAAACAAACTTTCTTTTCCCACATGTAACCTTCTACTCAGTACCTTGTTTCTATATTCTTTCTTATTTACCCGCCTTCTTGGCGCCTACGGGAGTTCATTAAAAGTTCAGTTGGAGATACTGTCCTTGAGCCCTATCTATTCTCAGCATACTGTTTTCAAAGGCCCCTGCAATAGGGTGATGTGATTAGTTTCTGTGGGAAATACAATAGTAATGTAATGAAATTCCCCCAAATTCATGAGTCTTCTCATGATTTTAGTGTAATTATAAAGAGATAATCTACATTACATTTTTTAGTTGACTTTTTGCTCAACTAGATTATAGAACTCGAGAAAAATCCCATGTTTTTACTATGAAACCTATCATATGCATTAGCTATGTACTGTGCATTAAAAAATTCACATCGAGCTAAACATAATTCTTAAATTTCCTAGTCTACAAATAAAAAATTTGATGCCCAGAGAAATAATTTCCCCATGTTTACATTTGGTAGGTGTGTTGTTCTCCGAGGGAAGTCCTTGATGTTTCTGTGACATAATTCTGGTTATTTCTCACACGTTGTGTTGTCCATAGTGAACATATTGATCATGGCATGGGAGAATCAGACCTTCAACTCTGACTTCATCCTCCTGGGAATCTTCAATCACAGCCCCACTCACACTTTTCTCTTCACTCTGGTCTTGGGCATCTTCTCAATGGCCGTCATGGGGAACTCTGCCATGGTTCTCCTCATCTGTTTGGACACCCAGCTCCACACCCCCATGTACTTCCTCCTCAGCCAGCTGTCCCTCATGGACCTCATGCTCATCTGCACTACTGTACCCAAGATGGCCTTCAACTACTTGTCTGGAAAAAAATTCATCTCTCTAGCAGGTTGTGGAACTCAGATATTCTTCTATGTGTCCCTACTTGGAGCTGAATGTTTCCTTTTGGCTGCAATGGCCTATGATCGGTATGTTGCCATTTGCTACCCATTAAGATACCCGGTCCTCATGAGCCAAAAAATCTGTGGTCTCATGGCTGCTTCTTCTTGGATTCTTGGCTCCCTTGATGGTATAATTGAAGTTGCCCTTGCACTGTCCTTCTCATACTGTGGTGCCCGGGAAATACCCCATTTTTTCTGTGACGTTCCTGCCCTTCTTACTCTCTCATGCAATGACACCTTGATGTTTGAAAGGATGATATTCATTTGCTGTGTAATTATGCTTCTCTTCCCTGTAGCAATTATCATTGCTTCCTATGCTCGAGTTATTCTGGCTGTCATTCACATGGGATCCGGGGAGGGCCGCCGTAAAGCTTTTGCTACCTGTTCCTCCCACCTCATGGTGGTGGGAATGTACTATGGAGCGGCCATGTTTATGTACATGCGACCCACATCTGAACGTTCACCCACCCAGGACGAGATGGTGTCCGTATTCTACACCATCCTCACTCCCATGCTGAATCCCCTCATCTACAGCCTCCGGAACAAAGAAGTGGCCAGAGGGTTCATGAAGGTATTTGGGAAGGGCAAGTCTGAAGAGTAAATTGCCTAACTATATTTTGCTTTTTTCTTACATACTTTGCTTCATGCTTAAATTTATGTATTGAATTAGAGTAATCCAGAACTTAATATGTACTCATTTGTATATATTTACAGGTAGCAGCATAAGATTGATAAATTGCAAAAATTGTTTGCATTCTTGTTCATTCAAATATTTCATATTTTGGTTGTGATTAGTTCAATATATGCCTATAAGTATATATTTGTTCCAATAGAAAATGTACCTCCGTATATTTTGTCTTTTTAATATCATCTAACAAATGAGAGACATTTGTCATAGTGCCTCATTGTTTGACTGCATATGTTAAATCTGGTGTCTTTTAACATACTTAGATTTATCCTTGAAAAACAAAGAATTCTACTAAGGTCAGTACCACACTTTGGACTAATCATTGTGTTAGTATGAATCACAAATTATTTATCTACTAACTTAAAAGGATGTCTTTAGAATCATTATAAAAATGAAATGTAACTTGGAGAAAAAAGATATATAAGACTGAGGTTTGGGCATATTGTGCATGTCTTGTAATGGACGCTGTCTTCCTCCAGGGTGTTGGAGAATTGAGAAGATCTCATTTATTTCCTTCTTCCACAGGCATTAAATTATGCACAAGAGACGAAGCTGAGAATAAAAATTCTCTCAGTGTGAATTTTACATTCTTAGACACGCTAATCTTTATACGAGTAGTGTACTGCAATCGCATAACATTACTTTTTAGTGGATTTATTAGTAATTTTATTGAATTTAATAAAGAAGTCTTTATTTTCTGAAGTCTTCATGTTTTCCGTAATTTGATGTATGGCATTACCATGGATATTGTTGTAATGATATTTATACGATAATAAATGTAATTATGGACATTCTTGTATCTTTCATGAGAAAAAACTGCTATTCCCTAATATGAATATTAACTGATGTGTTAAAAAATCTATGGTAACATTCCCACCATATTAGCTTTCTTCTTCTGCATGACAAGTACTGCAAACTTAGCAGCTGTAAATTGCAACTATTCATTTTGTCACAATCTATATGGATCAGAAGTCTCTACATGTCTCGGCAGGGTATTCTGCTTAGGGTATTTTAAGATTGCAATCCAATTGTTGGCTTGGGCTGCAGTGTCATGTAAAGCTAAGAGTCATATTCCAAGCTCAAGTACTGGTTGAAATCTTTCATTTTTTTCAGCTGAATGACTCCTGGTACCTTGCTTTTTCAAGGTCCACAGGAGAGCTTTTCTCATCTCAGGGAAAGCCTCAGTCCTCTTTTAAAGGTATTCCAACAGTCGAAATCAAGCTGCAATTGATTAATGCCAGTCCTGATGGGCTACGTCAAGTTTTAACCAGTTTAGATCAGTTTCAGCTGGTCACAGCCAGTTTGGACCAGTTCTGACCAGCTTCATGGTTAGATCCCTTCCTATAAACACCCTCAAAGAAAATCTAGGCAATATCATTCAGGACATAGGCAAAGGCAAAGATTCTATGACAAAAATAGCAAAAGCAATTGCAACAAAATCAAAAATTGACAATGGGATCTAATTAAAGAGCCTCTGCACAGCAAAAGAAATTATCATCATTGTGAACAGACAACCTACAGAATAGGAGAAAATTTTTTGTAATCTATTTATCTGACAAAGGTCTAATATCCAGAATCTACAAGGAACTTAAAAAAGTTTACAAGAAAAAACAAACGACCCTATTAAAAAGTGGGCAAAGGACATGAAAAGACACTTTTCAAAAGAAGACATTTATGTGACCAACAAACATGAAAAAAAGCTCAACATTGCTGATCATTAGAGAAATGCAAATCAAAACCATGATGAGATACTATCTCATGTCAGTCAGAATGGTGATTATTAAAAAGTAAAAAAACAACAGACATTGGTGGGCTGCAGAGAAATATGAACACTTGTGTTTTTTTTTTTTTTTTCTTTTGAGATGGAGTATTGCTCTGTCGCCCAGGCTGGACTGCAGTGGCACAATCTCGGCTCACTGCAAGCTCCGTCTCCTGGGTTCACGCCATTCTCCTGCCTCAGCCTCCTGAGCAGCTGGGACTACAGACACCCACCACCACACCCGGCTATTTTTTTGTATTTTTAGTAGAGACGGGATTTCACCATGTTAGCCAGGATAGTCTCCATCTCCTGACCTTGTGATCCGCCCACATCAGCCACCCAAAGTGCTGGGATTACAGGCGTGAGCCACTGCACCCAGCCTAGAAATAGGAACACTTGTACACGGTTGGTGGGAATGTAAATTAGCTCAACTATTGTGGAGAACAATGTGGTGATTTCTCAAAGACCTAGAATCAGAAGTACCATTTGACTCACCAATCCTATTACTGGGTAGATACCCAAAGGAATATAAATCACTCTGTTATAAAGATACATACAAGTATATGTTCATTGCAGCACTACTCACAATAGCAAAGACATGGAATCAACACAGATGCTCATCTATGATAGACTGGATAAAGAAAACATGGTACATATACAACATGGATTACTATGCAGCCATAAAATGGAATATCATGTCCTTTGCAGCGATATGGATGGAGCTGGAAGCCCTTATCCTCAGCAAACTATTGCAGGAACAGAAAACCAAATACCATATATTCTCACTTATAAGTGGGAGCAGAACAATGAGAACACATGCACACAGGGAGGGGAACAACACACACTGGGGCACCTCAGAGGGTTGTGGGGAGCAACAGAATCAGGATAAATAGCTAATGCATGAGGGACTTGATACCTAGGTGATGAGTTGATAGGTGCAGCAAACCACCATGGCACACTTTTACCTATGCAACAAATCTGCATGTCCTGCACATATATTCCAGAACTTAAAATAAAATGTAATGACTGAGGCAGGAGAATGGCGTAAACTCAGGAGGCGGAGCTTGCAGTGAGCTGAGATCCGGCCACTGCACTCCAGCCTGGGCGAAAGAGCGAGACTCCGTCTCAAAAAAAAAAAAAATTTAATGAAATAGAAAAAATTCTTAATATACACACATGAAATATATATATATGCACATATACATGTGGAAATAGAAAAACGTGCATGGGACTTAACAGATATTTCACAAAACAACAGTTAAATAGATAAACACATCAAAAGTCATATAAACATTAGCAATCAAAAAGGCAAAATAAACAATAATGTAGCTGTCAAATTGACTAAGATGGAAAAGTGCATAGAAGTCAGTCCTGGTACATGTAAAGTTTAATGCTTGTGATGTAACACAAGTTGTAAACATTTTTGGACAGGGAGTTTAGTTGTTGGATATTAAGAAACTTGAAAAACTTTATATCTCCTTGCAAATCACCATTAGGAAAAAGCACACGTAGAAAGTGCTATCTGGGAAAGGTGGCGGGGGAGAGTATGGAAATGTTGGTCGAAGAGTTAAAAGTTGCAGTTGTGTAGGATAAATAAGTCTAGAGATCTAATGTATAGCACAATGACTATCGCTAATAATATTGTATTGTATACTGGGAAGTAGCCGAGAGAGTAGGTTTCAGGTGCTCTTAGCACATGTACACACACACACACACACACACACACACAAAGTAAAGATGGGCATGTTTATTTTCTTGACTATAGTAATAAGTAGTAATAATTTCACTATGTATATAAAAATATGTGGTATACCTTAAACATATACAATAAAAAGAGAATCCTTTGTAAATAAGCTATTAAAAATGTCAAACTAATTATCACCTAGAAATTTGAACACAACCTAAAAAATCACTATTAGGATTGTAATTGTGGTATAATTAATTTGATAGGCTATCAATGTCTAGTCACATATAGATGCTTAACCCATTTTAAATAGAATAGATTTAATGCACAAAAGTGGTTACTGGGTGGCACAAAGGGCTGGAGGGAAAGCTGATGCAGCAAGGAGCCAAGTGTTATCACCCAAGGACCAGGAGTTGTCACCAGTGGTGCCGCATATGCTTTTCAGTGCTGAGGTGGTGGGGACTGCACGCCCAGGGCTGCTTGTGTGACCTTCCCAGGCTGATATGCGGCAGCTCAGATGCTTGCACCCCCCACAAATGTGGCTGAAACTGACTGTAAGCCCACAACTCCCTCATGACCCCTGCTGCCTGCAGTTGCTGCTGCTGCCACCACAGATTATCACCAGAAGCAGGAAATAAGACACAATTTCCTTCTTTCTCCTGCTCTCCAGCATCCCCCCAGGGCCTGCACTCTCATAGCCTTACAGAAAACCAGATAGCACAGGAGTCAGGACAAGCTCTCTGCAGGCTGAAGCCCTGGAAGTCAGCAGAGGCACCAGCTCTAAAGCGTGGGCCCAATAGACAGAAGATAGACACCATCTGGACAAAGGTTTTCATGAAAAGGCCTCCATGACACGGTAACATGATCAACATCATTCTAGGACACGCGCACAGAAAACGGTTCGGAAATACTTGTCTGCAAGATCCAAGAGGGTGGAGTTGCTTCCACCCAGTTCCCCATTTTATTCCAACTGTCTGCTACACGCGGTACACTTCATACATACTTACAGTTTGAAGTCAAGACATGAATTGTAAAGGTTTGTTTCTATCTGGACTATTACATTGTGGTTGATTTTTAAATTTTATTTGTACCAGCCTGTGATTTTAGATTTTCTAGTCATGTCAATGTTTAAAATAAAAACAAACTTTAAAATTAAATGCATCACTGAAGCGACGTAGCTTGCAGGTGAGTGACAGAAGAAAGAACCTAACAGGCTAATGAAGAGTGACAGCATTGAAGATGTGTTGTCACACATCCGGGACACCAGACAGATGAGGGAACTCTGTGACGGCAATTTTAGTATGGAGTTCACTACTGATTAGTGATAATGTCTTTGACACGTCAGTTGAACTCTGAGTTTCAAAGCCTATATTTGTGAAAGGTTGGAACACAAATAGCAATATTTAACAAAAATTTCTTGAAGTTTAAAGGAGACACATACACATGAAAATATTGTGTCAAACATAAAAGGCCATATATAACTAACTCATACATCACAGGTAAAAATTCATTAGTAATGGCTAAATTTGAGATTACTGTTAATATTTGTTGAGATTTTCAGTTTGACAATAAAAGAAGATTAAGTAACAACAACAACAAAACAGCTGGGCACAGTGGTGTGTGTCTGTAGAACCAACTATTCAGGAGACTGAGGTGGAGGGGGATCACTTGAGGCCAGGAGTTCGAGGCCTTCGTGCACTGTGATCACAGCTGTAAAAAACTACTGCACTACAGCCTGGGCAACATAGTAAGATTCTGTCACTGAAAAAAAAAAAAAAGAGAGAGAGAAGAAAATCAGAAAAGGGCAACAGAGATATCTATTAGCTTCTTTAGCTCCTTTATTTGCATTCTTCTTCAAAACCCCAGAGAAGATTTATTAACAGAAAACTTTTGTCTACGCCCCTAATGGACACAGTGAAACCGAGGATGATGTCACTCTTCTATTTTTCTTTGCGCACTTAAGCCAGCCACACACCATGAGCCCATCTAAATGAGGGTCAAGACATCATCTGACGGTGAGTTCCACCAGACAGGTAGACAGTATTGCAGGAGCAAAAGGTGGTCGCGGTTCTTGACTTGTTCTGCTTTTGAAACACTTCTATTAGTTCTTGACTGTATTTCCTCATTTTCCTCTATCATCTATTTTTATGGAGAAAAGCCGATCTGTTTTCTTTTTCTTTTGAGTCTCATTTTATATATCACTTGTTTACTGAAACATATTAGTAAATGGGTTTTTTATTTCCAAGTATTTATGGAAAAAAGTAATAATATTCTTCCTCTGTTATTGAATATGTTTGTTTTAGTGAGATGAAAATTTTGCAGAGGAAAAATAATTTTTCTTTGAATGGAAATTATGTCTCAGAGTTAGAGAACACTAACAACAAATGTTTCTATCATATTTACGTTTCCCTGGTGAAACTGATAGTGAGTTATCTAAAACTCAAATTTTAGACTATGAAAGCAGGACTGTGTCCCCAAGAGAACTGAGGTTAAGTGACATGCTCTGGGTCCCACACCTGGACCAACGGGCTTACTGCATCAGGTTAGCTGTGTGATGTTAGATACCCCAAAACTTGAATTTTTAAATCTGTAAATGGCGAGATAAGATTATACACCTCATAGGCTCTTGAGGAAAATTAAATGTGGTAAACTGGCATTTAGAACAATTGCTAGGATACTGTAAGCTTCAGATACATGCTCAATATTGCTCTACCACCTCTATTAATTATTCCCCGCGTTAAACATGCATGGTGCTGTTTGGAAACTCCAGCAATGTGATCAAGAAAAATAAAAGAAAGAAAAAGTCCAGTTGTGCTGCATGTTGCCACCACAGTGTTCCCTCATCTGTCCAGTGTCCCAGGTCAGCTGTTCAGCATGGCTTCATGACAGGGACTCCCATTTACAAAAGGGCCCCGGAGATTTGCCCAGCATCCACCTCCCCTCCCACACTGCCCTCTTGTGCTCCCTCCATTCACTTAGCAAACAGCTGCCCAGTCTCCTTGTGTCCCAGTCACTGCGCTGCTCCATACTTCACTCTGACCACAAATACAGACTAGGTCAGCAGGTACACGGTTTATCAGACTGTTCATAAATTTTGCACAGGTTTTAACTTCCATTTGCCAGTGAGGGTAGGATTATAAGGGAATGTTCTAATTTTAAATGCAATATGTCCCAGGTTTCACGAGTATTTAAAATAAGACATCAAATTTGTTTGCAGTGTTGTCTACTGCATCAGCATCCCAAAACTTGAAAATGTTGATAAGTTAATTAGAATTATTAAAAGAATTTAAAATGTATTTGAAACTTGGAAATTCTTCCTGAAATACGACTGTATGATAACCACTGCTAAAGTGTTCCCAGAAAAAGTTGCCTATGTTTTCTTATTGATAAATACTAAAATTTAACATATGTCAGAAATTGGAAAGTTGCGAAGTTTTAATCTTCTTAAGAGAAAATGTAGGAGTTATCAATGATTCTCTTCAGAAAGGTTAAATGTATTTTGTTTCTATTAGCCTTGTTGATGTAGTTCATAGCTATTCTAATCTGAAGTTGTACTTTAAATCATGTTTATATGTTTGTTTTTCCTGAATAGACTGACTGTGACCTCCTCAAGCTTAAGCAAATTTAATTTGTCTTTGATTCCTGCACTAGCTAACAGAGTCAGGCTGTGAGTAGCGATAAAGGAGGGAATTGAATTGAAGTGAGAGACATCTTAGTGTTTTATTTTCTTCTCTGCCACTCAGTTTCCATGAAAAAATTCACTGTAGCAGGCAGTAAAGCAGATATTTGCAAAAACACCAAAAGCCTTGCCTGGTAAATGGCAGAGAATTTCTGAAACCTAGTTATGCCCCCCTGAGATTTAATGTGAATGACAGGAGCTTTAAGGAGTTAAGCTTGGAGAAGTATGCACTAGTCACAAAGAGGGTGGATTCTCCATAAATCTCTGCTTAACAAAGATGAAAATAAGAAACATATCTAATATTAATATATTCATTTCTATTTGTAAATATGCATTTAAATGTATTCTTATATTTGTAAATCTGCGTATATATACATATAAATGCATATCTATAAATTTATATAAAATAAGTGTAAACTCTATACGTACAAGTTGTCTAGGACTGCAGAAATTATCAAATCCAAATTATCACATGTCTGAATAGATGATAACATCAGCAAACTGAAGTAATGAAGCCCATATCATAAGATGATTATAGTAATAGAGTCTGCAGAATAATTTCTGTAGATATTAACTATTTGACAGTATGTGTATTTATTCATCTGTAACTAGTAATATTCTTTTTTTTTTTTTTTTTTTTTTTTGAGACGGAGTCTGGCTCTGTCGCCCAGGCTGGAGTGCAGTGGCCGGATCTCAGCTCACTGCAAGCTCCGCCTCCTAGGTTCACGCCATTCTCCTGCCTCAGCCTCCCGAGTAGCTGGGACTACAGGCGCTGCCACCTCGCCCAGCTAGTATTCTAAGCACTTTCATTGCTTTTCTGCGTTTAATCTTCATCAACCCTGAGGTCAAACATTTTCTTACTGTCTATTTTTATATGCGGTGAACAGAGGAATAGCTGGTGGAGGGGAAGCTAGGACCACCCTGCAGTCCAGCCACTGACCCTGGGCTCCTTGCCCCATGCGTCTCTGGTTTCTGAGGGGTCTAGTGAGCAGGAGGACCCTGCCCTGCTCATGGGGATGTGTGGAGTTTTGCTCCACGAAGCCATGGAGCCTCACAGCCTTGTCCAATACTGTGGGTAGAAGGGTGCAAATGCTTGGTATGGATTTTCCACAAATGATATTTTAGTCACTTTCTAAATCATTCCTGTACAGAATACACCTCTGAGAGTTTTTGAGATTCCAGATGGATCCTTAAACCAGAGAATGTAATTCACTTTAGACTTCTCTTAAAAACTCTAAAACCTGGGGGACCAACTTCTCCTTTGTTTTCAAATTCACCATTTGTGTCTGCTTGGGCAGTGGCACTGCCAATTTCCAGGACTTATTTACAACAGACACTGTCATCAGGAAATCTCATGACTCAGAACTGTGGCAACTTCAGTACAAATCACCATTTTGACCCACAGTTGTGAATTCTTAATTCCTGGTAAATTTGTTGAATTACAGATAATTTATAACCCTCAAATCTACAGGCCATAGGCCTTTCTTTGGTTAGAACACACACACACAGACACACACACACACACACACACACGCACACACACACACACTATTTATTTCAAAGGTCGAATTACTTTAACCCCAAGCTTTCCTTGGTGACCTAGGTGAAACCTCATGGCCAACACCACCTGGATGGCCAACCACACTGGATGGTCGGATTTCATCCTGATGGGACTCTTCAGACAATCCAAACATCCAGCTCTACTGTGTGTGGTCATTTTTGTGGTTTTCCTGATGGCATTGTCTGGAAATGCTGTCCTGATTCTTCTGATACACTGTGACGCCCACCTCCACACCCCCATGTACTTTTTCATCAGTCAATTGTCTCTCATGGACATGGTGTACATTTCTGTCACTGTGCCCAAGATGCTCCTGGACCAGGTCATGGGTGTGAATCAGATCTCAGCCCCTGAGTGTGGGATGCAGATGTTCCTCTATCTGACACTAGCAGGTTCAGAATGTTTCCTTCTAGCCGCCATGGCCTATGACCGCTACGTGGCCATCTGCCATCCTCTTCGTTACCCTGTCCTCATGACCTATAAGGCGTGTTTGTTCCTGGCATCAGGCTGCTGGTTCCTGGGCTCAGCGGATGGCTTCATGCTCACTCCCATCACCATGACCTTCCCCTTCTGCGGATCCCGGGAGATTCATCATTTCTTCTGTGAAGTCCCTGCTATAACGGTCCTGTCCTGCTCAGACACCTCCCTCTATGAGACCCTCATGTACCTATGCTGTATCCTCATGCTCCTCATCCCTGTGATGATCATTTCAAGCTCCTATTTACTCATCCTCCTCACCATCCACAGGATGAACTCAGCAGAGGGCCGGAAGAAGGCCTTTGCCACCTGCTCCTCCCACCTGACTGTGGTCATCCTCTTCTACGGGGCTGCCATCTACACCTACATGCTCCCCAGCTCCTACCACACCCCTGAGAAGGACATGATGGTATCTGTCTTCTATACCATCCTCACTCCAGTGCTGAACCCTTTAATCTATAGTCTTAGGAATAAGGATGTCATGGGGGCTCTGAAGAAAATGTTAACAGTGGGACCTGCCTTTCAAAAAACTATGGAGTAGACCATTTTGAGAGTAATTTACTCCTCCTTCCCTAGCTCATCAGATGTGGGAATGTTATACCAGTGTTCTTTCCCAGACTCCAAGACTGCCATGGTGTTCGATCTCATTTTCACACCTCTTTTAGAAACCGCTTCCCTGTGCTAGAAAGTTTTTCAATTTACACTCCATCTCGCTTCAAAATGCATTATTCAGTCATATTATATTGATGTTACAGTTACTGAAGTTCATAACTACTTTCTAATTCTATAGGAAATTTTCATATTCTGGAAATAAATAATGATACCACTTAGAGGATAAATGGTATAAGATATAAAATTGAGAGAGACGGAGAAATGAGTAAGAAAAAGGTTCATAGTTATATAGACATTTTGTACTACTTTTATTTATGCCAGTTTTCTGTAAAATTGAAATTAATTTTAAATAAATAATTAAAATATGTCCCCTCTCTCCCACATTTTTTGAGCAGTACACGATATAATATCTTAGAAAACTTGCTGATTTCAACGTAGCTATTCACTGCTGAGACAGTCCAGCCATTTGTCCACCCTTATTGGAAGCTGTCCTGGCCCACATGGTTGGTTCCTGAAAGACTAAGGTCTGTTATTGAGGATTAACAGTCTCCACCAAGTGGTAGGTTTTGAATCCAGAATTCCATAAGAGACTGTGGAAAACATATTAGCCTGGGATGAAAAGAAGCTTTAGGGAAAATTTCCAGCACAAAGTGACATCTGAGCTGAGTTTTGAAGTATGTAATTTATTAGACAAATAAGAGGTAGAGTATCAAATATTCAATTGTTCATTTATCCAGTGAATACTTGTTATGCTATATTACATCTAAAATATTCACTAAATAAAATTCAAATATGAATACTACACACTGCTTTCCCCAAGGAATTTGAACTAGTAATTATGTGTGCAAATAGGTGCTATAAAGTGTATGATATGCCTTGATGCACATGTGGAAAGGATATAGCTCATTTTGATACCTCACTTCTTCCTGTACTGTGCACATTGAATCAAGCAGAAGATGCTGAGAGCAGCCCCGGGAGCTCAGTGTTAAATGGTGACTAGCTGTTACCCTCAGATAACTACATGTGGCTAGCAAAGGGGGAGGGACTTTGTCAGGGATGCGATGATGCCAGGGAAATAGCACAGTAAGAGCAAAGGTCAGACAATTGACCAAGCAGGAGTGGTAAATATTCTAATCATGTCTTCTTTCCTGTTTTATTTTGTAGAATAATTCCTTGCTTTCTGTGACCCAGATTTTCACAAACAGTAGAAAATGATCAGTCTTGCATTTTAGAAATATTACTTTGGTGAAAATAGATTGGAGAAGTGCAAACCTGGTGGCAAGGAGACCAGACGAGTGAGGATGGTGAACGGCATGGTGTTGATCTAAGTGGAATGACGTGTACCCTACCACCAGGAGAGACTTAGGGAGAGGAAATGTTTGGGGTATGCAGGGATGTGAGGCTTTGTCAAACCAGTTGGATTATAATTGCAGACCTGGTTGCAGGTGTATCATTTTCCAATTGGTTGTGTCCAACTTGTGAAGAATCAAGTGGCTTCAAATTTACAGATTCTGCTTTCCTCTTGACAATATGATCCTAAACATGTAAAACCTAAAATCTCCACAAAAACTGTGTTAGAACAAATGAAAGACTTCACATGAAGTCACAGAAATCAAAATCAACATACATCAGTAATTTCTATATGCACTAACAACTAACTACCTGAAAAAGAAATTTTAAAATAATTTTATTTATAACAGTGTCAAATCAAACAAACAAATCTTTGGAATAAATTTGACCAAAAGGGTTAAATATCTACACTGAAAAACATAAAATATTGATGTAGGAAACTAAAGAAGACACCAATAAATGGAAAGCTATCCCATATTCATGGATTGGAAGAATTAACATTGTTAAAATTTTCATATTAGCCAAAGGGGTTTACACATTTAATGCATTCCTGTCAAATTTCAATGTCATTTTTACCAGAACTAGAGATAAAATGATTTATATGAACAGTAAGAATAAAAGGGGAGCTTTACACTACCTTTTTCTAAATATATTACAAAGCTATGACACTCAAAACAGCATGGTACAGGCATTATACAAGCCACACTGACCTGTGGAACAGGATTTAGAGCCCAGAAATAAACCCACACATTTACAGTCAATTGATTTTTGACAAATGTGCCAAAAAGACACCTGAGGAAAGGACTGTCCCTTCAATAAATGATATTGGAAAAATTGGATATCCACATGCAAAAGAACAAAATTGAACCCTTTTCTCACACCATATACAAAAATCAATTCAAAATGAATTAAACTTGGATATAAGACCTGAAACTGTAAAGCTACTAGAAGAAAATATAGGGAAAAGCTCCATGACATTGGTTTGGGCAATGTTTTTCTGGATATAAACTCAAACTCCCATGGAACAAAAACACAAATAAACAAATGAGATTATGCAAAACTGAAAAGGTTCTGCACAGTAAAGGAAACAATCAATAGAGTGAAGAGACAACCCACAGAATCAGATAAAGTATTTGCAAACTATATATCTGATAAGGGATTAATAGAAAAAATATATCAGGACCTCAAAAAACTCAATAGTAAGAAAATAAATAACACAATTTAAAAATGGGCATAAGACCTGAATAGACATTTCTGGAAAGAAGACAGACAGATGGCCAACAGGTATATGAAAAATAATGCTTATTATCACTAATCATCAGGGAAACACAAAACAAAACCACAATGAGATATCACTTCACTCTTGTTAGAATAGCTGTTATCAAAGACACAAAAGATAACAAGTGTTGATGAGGACATGGAGACAACTTCCCTCCCTCCCACCTCCAACTTTGAGGGTACAATGGGCTGAACTGAAGAATGCATGAGCTGGTGGAGGCAGAGGACATTGGGTCCTGACTCCCCATTCTCCAGGCAGACTCCTTGACCTGACACAGGCAGAGCAGATGAGGCCACGAAGCTTTACCTTGATTGAGAGCTTTAGCTGTGAGTGGGATCTAGGCATGTTAGTAATGACTGATTCTGGACTGAATGTGCTGGGAGGTCATTTGAAAGTCTAGGAAGGTTGAAAAAACCTCATAGCTTGAATAGATATTTGAATGAAACCTCAAAGTTCTTTTCTGCCTGTAACTTGAAGACATTTGCTCTTTGGAAATAGCATACACATATACAGACCATCTCTATGGTAAACAGACATGACAAAGGTGTGTGCCCTCTATAGTTTCTTTTCTTCTTTATTTGATTGATTTATTCTTTCCTGCAACTTATAATTGTATTTCTCTTGACACTTTGCTGCATATCAACTTCTTGAGTTACACTCCTTTGTCAATAGTTGAAAAATTTTTGTCTTTCAGCTTCCAACAAATTTGCTGATGAGTCAGTTACTGCTCAGATTTTTTAAAAATTGGTTTTATATAACTGGTTCTTTCTATCTGGGGACTTCAAAATGTTAACTTGCATTTACTCTGAAAATAATTCATGTACACATTTTAACTTACTGTTACAATTGCTAACTGTTGTGAATGTATAATTTCTATAAATGTATATCTATTGGGTTGAATATCGGAGTATTAATTTAAAAGTGGTACTTTTTACATATATAACTAGGAGTGGAATAGCAGGGTAATATAATAATTCTATACTTTGTTTTTTGAAAAGCTGTCAGACTGTTTTCAACTATGGCTGAACCATTTTGCATTTCCACCAGCAATGCATGAGGCTTAATTTCTCCGTCTTCTCACCAACACTTATTACTGCTTAATGAGTAAGAGGTTTTACAACTTGGGATCATGGAAATGTTTTGGAACTAGAGGTTGTTGTTGCCCAATATTGTGAATGTATCAGATTCCATTGAATTGTTCACTTTAAAATGGTTACTTTTATGTTGCATGAAGTTCACTTGAATAAATTATTTTTAAGTGGCACTTTTTGTCTGGCAGACTATGAGAGAAATTTATTTTAACATAGGGTTATCCCATGGAACTAGGCAAATCTTGAGAAATAGTATTTCCAAATAATTCACAGTAACTTTTCAACTTATTCCAAGAAGACAACTTCTCTAAAAACATGTAACATAATGAGCCTGGTCTGTTCTTGGTTGATGCTTTGACTCTTTCAGTGTTTCTTATTTTAAAACATGATTTTAAGTTTCATTTTTGGCTGGGAGAAAATGTCCTGTCTAAAGCTGTATTTCAGACTCTTGCTTTTTAATTGACGAAATTGTCTTTGACTTAAAAAAATTTTTAGTTGTCTGTTTCCAACATATTTGCATTGTGCTGACGAGTTGATGGGTGTAGCACACCAACATGGCACAAGTATACATATGTAACAAACCTGCATGTTATGCACATGTACCCTAAAACTTAAAGTATAATAAAAAATAAACAATTAAAAAAAAAGCTTTGAATAGCATGCATGTTCATTTGAGAATAATTTTAGCTCATTTTTCATAGGGTAAGTGTATAATTTATTTTATTAGTTATAAGTCCTCTTTATTTCTAAATTTTATTTTTATGAAATAACATTTTAAATGTGCTTCAAAATATTTCCACAGGGCAGTGTGTGTGTGTGTGTATGTTAAAAAGAATCATACATTTTATTTAGAGTCAGTTTCCTTTCATAGAAGATTTTCATTAGCTCTCTTATGTACTAAAATAAATAGTCAAAAGATTTACAGTTTTAAAATGTGACCTGTAAATTCAAAAATGTTTAAAAATCATTTAGAGTTCCTATTATAATAAAATTGCATGATAATTTTAAAAACTATATCTTTTTTTGAGTTTTACTCTTGTTACCCAGGCTCGAGTACAATGGCACAATCTCGGCTCACTGCAACCTCTGCCTCCTGGGTTCAAGCGATTCTCCTGCCTCATCCTCCTCAGTAGCTGGGATTTTAGGCGCCTGCCACAATGCCCGGATAATTTTTTGCATTTTTAGTAGAGATCGGGCGTCACCATGTTGGCCAGGCTGGTCTCGAACACCTGACCTCAGGTGATCCACCCACCTTGACCTCCCAAAGTGCTGGGATTACAGGCATGAGCCACCATGCCCAGCCTGTATGATAATTTTTAAGAATGTTGTTACCATCTGCATTTTACTCAGTTTTTGTAAAACTTACCTCTTATTTTGTTTTTCAGAATACTTGTTCAATTTAGGCTTAATTGCTTCAAAACATATTTATTTAATTTTGCAATTATATTTCGGTAAAGGAAGGAAAAAGAACAATGATCATTCGAGTGCAACAGGAGACACGTACCTCCAGTAAACAAATGACTCCGCTGATGTGTAACAGAGCTGCCGGGGTGTGGAAGGTACACGTTCTAATAGCTATGGCTATTCCCATTCCACAGATACTGATCAACAAATTTCACAATAAGATATGTTGGGAATGGATTACGTCAGTGGTCAAGTAAGCAGAGATGAATTACAAAAGCTTTTAGTAAATACGGTCGGCCCTCTTTTTTTTTTTTTTTTTTTTTTTGAGACGGAGTCTTGCTCTGTCGCCCAGGCTGGGGTGCAGTGGCCGGATCTCAGCTCACTGCAAGCTCCGCCTCCCGGGTTCCCGCCATTCTCCGGCCTCAGCCTCCCGAGTAGCTGGGACTACAGGCGCCGCCACCTCGCCCGGCTAGTTTTTTGTATTTTTAGTAGAGACGGGGTTTCACCGTGTTAGCCAGGATGGTCTCGATCTCCTGACCTCGTGATCCACCCGCCTCGGCCTCCCAAAGTGCTGGGATTACAGGCGTGAGCCACCGCGCCCGGCCGGTCGGCCCTCTTTATCCAAGTTCTGCATCTGTGGATTCAATCAACTGCAGATGAAAAATATTCAGAAAAAAATGTTGCGAAGTTCCAAAAAGCAACACTTGCCGTGTTCTGAGCGCTATGTTGAATCAATTCCAATGAAGCGATATATAGACCTTGCATGAGGTATAGTAAGTAATCAAAAGATGATTTAAAGTATGTGACAGGATGTGCATAGCTTACATGCACATACTACAGCATTTTATATAAGGCACTTAAGGATCCTCAGATTTTGGTACCTACAAGGTGTCCTGGAACCCAATCCCCACCATGTATTTTTAAAACAAATGAGAATGGGTCTTGTAGGGTCCTCACCAAGTGAAGGATCACTCCCTGCCTTATGGGGGTGGGAGGGAAATAGGAAAAATTATATTAAGTATATGTCTACCATAAAGTCATACAGATAAGATTTGTCCAAAATACTTAACAGTGAAATTTATATTTTGAAAACACCATTTAATATTGAAAAGAAAAACTTAGGGAATGGCTAGTGGAATAAAAATTACGTGGAAGAATAAGGACAGTGAGGTAAACTAACACAGAGGAAAAGGGAAATCAGAATCATCTGGGGCCAGGCATGGTGGATCACACCTGTAATCCCAACACTCTGGGAGGCAGAGGTGGAAGTATTGCTTAAATCCAGGAGTTCAAGACTAGCCTGGGCAACATACTGAGACCCCATCTCTACAAAAAATAAAAAAATTATCCTTGCATGGTAGCATGTATCTATAGTCCAAGCTACTTGGGAGGCTGATGTGGGAGGATCAGTTGAGCCCAGAAGGTTGAGGGTGTAGTGAGCCATGATCATACCACTACATTCCAGCCTGGGCAACAGAGTAAGACTCTGTCTCAGAAAAACAAAAAGAAAATCATTTGTAAAACGTAAGTGAAATGAATTTAAATAAAAGTTTCAAATTAGAATACATGAATGCTAATACAATTTTCTTGAACTAGAGAGACTGTACAAGGAACCTGTGCATCTGGACATTGCTGTAATATTTTTTAACAGGGTCTTGCTCTGTTGCCTAGGCTGGAGTGCAGTGATGCGTCTCAGCTCACTGCAACCTCCACCTCCTGCCTTCAAGGGATTCTCATCCATCAGTTTTCAGAGTAGCTGGGATTACAGGCGTGGGCCACCACACCCAGCTAATTTTTGTGTTTTTAGTAGAGACAGGGTTTTTCTGTGTTGGCCAGGCTGGTCTTGAATTCCTGGTCTCAAGTGATCCACCCACCTCGGCTTCCAAAAGTGTTAGGATTACAGGCGTGAGCCGCTGCGTGAGCCTATTGCTGTAATTATTGATCATCGCTGTGGTCATTAATGTATACATTTTTGTTAAGTTGTTTACTTGGTTTAATTCAATATGGCTTAGGGATATGGGCTGCATATTTCAAACTCTATAGAATTTTCTTGAGTTTTCTTATGTGGCTAAGAACATTTTATATTGTATAGGAAATTCATAACTTTTGATCAATCATTTTATCATTCCTTGAAGCTTTCTGCCATGCTCCTCTTAAAGGGCACATTGCCTGCTCCATCCACTCCTGAGTGTTCTTTGCACCTAGAGTGACCTGCTCTGCGGGCTCCAGGCTTTGGGGGGGCAGAGGTAATGAGGGTCATTTCTCCACTTCTACCCCAGGCCCTTGAGTGCATCTCAATGTCAGGGTTTATTAAATGGAAGAAGAAACTGCTCTTCCATTCTGAAACAAATTAATTCTGCTTTTAGATCTCACAAATAAGTGAGAGCATGCAATGGTTATCTTTCTGTGCCTGACTTACTTCACTTAACGTAGTGACCTCCAGTTCCATCCATGTTGCTGCAAATTAAAGGATCTCATTACTTTTTAGAGCTGAATAGTGCTCCATTGTGTATAAGCACCACATTTTCTTTATCCATTTATCTGTTGATGGATACTTAGGTTGCTTCAAAATCTCAGCCATTCTGAAAAGGTCCACAACAGACCTATTAGGAGTGCAGATATCTCTTTGATACTGTTTTCCTTTATTTTGGGTATATCCAGGGGGACTGATGGATCATATGATGGCTCTGTTTTTAGTTTCTTAAGGAACCTCCAAACCATTCTTCATAGTGGTTGTTCTAATTTACATTTTCACCAAGAGTGCACCATGGTTTTCTTTTCTCCACATCCTTGCCAGCATTTGTTGTTGTCTTTTGGATATAGGGCATTTTAATTGGGGTGAGATTATATCTCATCGTAATTTTGATTTGTATTTCTTTTATAATCAATGATGTCGAGCACCCTTTTTTATGCGTGTTTGCAATTTGTATGTCATCTTTGGAGAAATGTGTATTCAGATTTTTTGCCCATTTTATAATTATATTATTAAATTTTTTTCTAGACAGTTGTTTGAGCTCCTTATATATTCTGGTTATTAATCCTTGTCAGATGGGTGGTTTGCAAATATTTTCTCCCATTCTGTGGATTGTTTATTCATTTCGTTGACTGATTGTTTCCTTTGCTGTGCAGCTTTTCAACTTGATGTGATCCCATTTGTTCATTTTTGCTCTATTGTCTGTGCTTGTGGGATATTACTTAAGACATCTATGCCCAGACCAATGTCCTGGAGACTTTTCCCAATGTTTTCTTGTAGTAGTTTCATAATTTAAGGTGTTAGATTTAAGTCTTTAATCCATTTTGATTTGATTTTTGTATATGGCAAGAGATAGGGGTGTGGTTTCATTCTCCTGCATGTGAATATCCAGTTTTCCCAGAAAATGTATAGAAGAGACTGTCTTTTCCCCAGTGTGTGATTTGGCACCTTTGGTTGCAAATGAGCTCACTGTAGGTGTGTGGATTTGTTTTGGGGTTCTTTATGCTGTTCCATTGGTCTATGTGTCTGTTTTTGTGCCAGGATCTTGCTATTTTGGTTGCATAGCTCTGTAGTATAATTTGAAGTCAATTAATGTGATTCCTCCAGTTCTGGTTTTTGCTAAGGATAGCTTTGTCTATTCAGGGTCTTTTATGGTTCCTTATAAATTTTAGGGTTGTTTTTTCTATTCCTGTAAAGAATGGCATTGGGATATTGATAGGGACTGCATTGACTCTGTATACTGCTTTCGATAGTATGGACATTTTAAGAATATTCATTTTTCCCATTCATGAACGTGGAATTTCTTTCCATTTTTTTGTTTCCTCTTCAATTGGTTTTATCAGTGTTTTATAGTTTTTATTACAGAGATCTTTCTCTTCTGACATTAACTCCTGGGTATTTAATGTTATTCATGGCTACTATAAATGAGACTACATTTTTTTTCATATTGTTCACTGCAGGGGCCTTTGAAAACAGTATGCTGAGAATAGATAGGGCTCAAGGACAGTATCTCCAATTGAACTTTTAAAGAACTCCCGTAGGCGCCAAGAAGGCGGGTAGATAGGAAGAGCATAGAAACAAGGAACTGAGTAGAAGGTTACATGTGGGAAAAGAAAGTTTGTTTTGCATTGCATTCTTTCTGCTGACGTGGGGTTTATGGAGTATAAATAAAGTGAGGCGGAGGCTCTGAGCGCGGCCGCCATGTTCTCTGTGTGTCTTTGTCTTTTGTGTGTTCTTTCATTCTCCACCACCCCCGGCACGGACCCCAACAGTTCACTGTTGACATATAGAAATGTTTCTGACTTTTAAATGTTAATTTTGCATCCTGCAACTTTACTGAATTTGTTCATCAATTCCAAGAGGTTTTGGTCACATCTTTAGGTTTTTCCAAATATAAGGTGATATCATTGGCAAACAAGAATAATTTTACTTCTTCCATTCCAATTTGGATGCCCTTTATCTCATTCTCTTGTCTAATTACTCCAGCTAGGACTTCCAGTGCTATATTAAATAACAGTAGAGAAAGTGGGCATCTTTGTCATGATCTGTATCTTAGAGGAAAGGGCTTTAGTTTTTCCCCATTCAGTATACTAGCTGTGTGTCTGTCATATATAGTTTTTATTATGTTGAGTTATGTTCCTTCTATCTTCAGTTTTTTAGTGGTTTTTATCATGAAAGGATGTTGAATTTTATCAAGTGCTTTGTTTAGCATCAATTTAAATGATCATATGGCTTTTGTCCTTCATCTGTTAATATGATTCATCACATTGATAAATTTGCATATGTTGAACCATTCTTGCATCTCAGGGATAAATCCCACTTGGTCATGATGAGTGATCTTTCTAATGTATTGCACGCCAATTGTATTCTCCAGCTCTAGAATTTCTGCTTGATTCTTTTTAATGATTTCAATCTCTTTGTTAAATTTATCTAATTCTGAATACCCTCTCTGTGTTATCTTCGATTTCTCTGAGTTTCCTCAAAACAGCTACTTTGAATTCCCTGTCTGAAAGGTCACGTATCTCTATCTCCAGGACTGTTACCTGTTGGCTATTTAGTTTATTTGGTGAGGTCATGTTTTGTTGAATGGTATTGATGCTAGTAGATGTTTAGTGTCTGGGCATTGAAGAGTTACGTATTTATTGTAGTCTTCACTATCTGGGCTTTTTGTACACATCCTACTTGGGAAAGCATTCAAGATATTCAAAAGTACACGTGTGTTGTGATCTAAGTTGTGTCTACTTTAGGGGGCACACCAAGCCCAGTAATGCTGTAGTTCTTGTAGATTCATTGAGGTATCACCTTGATATTCTTGAACAAGATCTGGATGAATTATACAGATTACCAGACAAAGACTCTTGTTTTCTTCCCTTACTTTCTCCCAAACAAACAAAATCTTTGTCTGTGTTCTGAGCCACTTGGAGCTAAGAGTGGAGTTACACAAGCACCCCCGTGGCAACCACCACACTAACACACCACATACTACAAAGTCTCCTTTACTCTTTTCTCCACCTTTTTTTTTAAAGCAGAAGGAATTTCACCCCCATAGCCACCACATCTGGGAATATGTTAAGTCTCGTCTGTGAGCCAGTAATCTCAGGCTCACCTAAGGTCCTCAGCATGGTACCTGGGTATCACTGCTGGTTATTCAGGGCCCAAGGGCCTTTCAGTTAGCAGGTGATGAATGCTGCCAGGATTGGGTCCTTCCCTTCATGACAGCAGGTTCCCTCCTGACCCACGGAGTGTCTAGAAATGTCCACATGGCCCATGGAGTGTCTAGAAATGTCCACAATCTAGGGCCTGGAACTGGGGGTGGGGCAATGATTAGATCAATGATGAAAGTCTCAAAGCCTTGGCACAGTGGTACTGATTACTTGTAGCGATTTCTGATGACTCTGATTGGTGCCCTCTCCTGCTATGGCTGGGTTGATTCCAAGATGCAAGAAAAAGTCCTCACTCTTTCTTATCTTCCCAGCGGAGGGAAGGGGGTTTTTGGAGCCACAAACTGTGCAGCCTGGGGCTAGGGCAGTTGTTCCAGCACTCCCTTAGTTGTCCTGGTTGGTGTCTCAGTAGGTTGTGTCCCCCCATAGTCCACAGGCTCTGGGCCAGGTCAGCACTCGGACTCACTCAGGAGTTGTGGTCACTGTGACCTGGTTTCTTTTTCATGCTTTTCTTTTAAGGCCCCAGAGCACTTTAGTCCATGGTGGAAAGGTTTGCAGGAACTCAAGTTCAAACTGCTGGGATTGGCAACTGCCCTCGGGCTAGGGCTAGGTTAAATGCTCCCTCCACGGATGGGCATCGGCTGAGTTTGGTCCAGCTTTGTTTTCCGCTCTAGCAGGGCTGAGTTCGATGCCTCCCAATTACTGCGCTCCCTCTCCCCAGAGCACAGAACTGCTCTCTGCACCGTGCAGATGCGGCTGGGGGATGAGGCAAGGGTGCATTTGCAACTCACAATTGTTTTTCTGTCACGTCAGTGCCTCTCTCAGCAATATAAAGCTAAGGCCAGGTACAGTGAGTGCTCATCTGATTTTTGTGTGTATAAAGGTGCTTTTGTGTGTGGGCAGTTAATAAATTGGTGTCCTTGCCGTGGGAACAATTGGTGGAGCCTTCTATTCTGCCATCTTCTTCCTCCTCCTTCCAAATTTTGATTTCTTTAAAATAACATAACTGGGCTTATTTTGCCTGTAATGATTGTCTTTTGTACGTACAAAGTATTTCCAGTTTATGGCTACCTAAAATTGTCATTGTCTATGTTGGCATTTATTTTTACTTTACAACTCATATTCTCTCTTTCTCTCTATACACACACACAAATATACATTTATGTACATATAAATACTTGTTACATATATATGTGTGTGTGTGTGTGCTAAAACTAAGATGTAGGCATTTTCACATGAGTAGTATCCCATAAAAAAACTGATAGAAGTTGGCATGTATATGAATAAAGAAACCTGAGGTGGGTGGTGAAAGGGGCAGAGAGAAGCAATCTGAAATAGAAAAGAGTTAATAATCCATTAAACCTTTAATCACATTGTTTCCTTTTCTTGGAACTAACGTTTACACAAGCTATTTTACACACTGTTTAGTTTTCTTTTGTTATTACGATTAAATGGATTTAAAGCCCAGTTGATGTCTTTACAGTTAAAAATTGAATATGTATGTTATGATGTGTCACAATATAAGTAGCAAAATATAACCAACAAAACTTAGCAGGCGAAGAAATAGAATGTTGGAAAACAACACATCTGCACATGTTAATTTCATCTTTTGAGCCAGGCATAGATTCGTCATTTAAAGTTGATACATCAGGTAATACAACATAATTTGCATTCATATATATTTCTATGAGAAGACTAAACAAAAATGATTCATAACAGTACACCTTATGGATCAAGAGAATGCCGCCAGGCCGGGCACAGTGGCTGACGCCTGTAATGCCAGCAGTTTCGGGGGCCGAGGCCGGCAGGGCACGTGAGCTCAGGAGAATGAGAACCACCCATCGAGTATAAAGTGATTTTCATCAACTTCATCTCCTATCATGTGTTCAAAAGGGTTTTGTAGCAACAGTTTCCATGAGTTGCATTTTTACACGAAACTGTTCTGCAAGAGCCTGCTTGACAATGTTCTTAACAGATTGTTTAGTACCTTTACTGAATTGGCAATTAAAAAGTTTTTCTTAGTAACATTTAGTAAATGAGCGATGTTTATTGGGAAGCTGCTTAATGGAAGAGAAAAATGAAAGGATTAGATCATGACTATTGTTAGGAAAAGTGAGAAATTAAATGACCACATGAAAAACTTCTCTTCTCTTCCTCGGGTAATTTTTACTCATTTGCCCTCTAGGGAAACAAACAACAGAGTTTGGTGATGAAACATGCATTAAACAGCTGTTCTCAAGCTGTTAATTAAAAACAAAACAAACAAACAAACTGCAGAGGAGGCAGCCCAAGCCTTGGTTTTGGAACACATTCTCTGCTTGCCATTTACATGTTTTGAGTAAAGTTTTCAGTACCAACCAGAACCAGTTTAATTGATATTCCTTCTGGATTTATTAGAAGGAGTTTTCTCCGTGAGAAATCTCAGGACGTTTATGATGTCATATGCTAGATTACTTAAACTCTTCTCTCTTTGGTTCCTGGAGCTGTGTGCACGGTGCTGAAGTGTGAAATCCATGCCTTCAGTTAAATGGTCATCTCCAAATACCTCTAACTGGCACTCTCTTTTTTGGAAGCTTGTGCCGTTTAACCTGGATCTCCTCTCATCTTTTCAAGGAAAGACACTAATATGAAGACAGAAAACAAGAAGATCAAGAAGGTTCCCTTTTTTCTCTTGTTTCTAAGGTCTCACCTCTTGTGAAGTTGTTTATAACCCATTTTGTCTTTACCTAATGTTCCTCTCTCTGGATATATATTATACCTGTAAGTGATCCACTATCATCAACTGCTATCTCCATTCTCAGGGGAAGATAGCCATTTGGCTCTCTCAGATAATGTGTGTGATTGGAGAAAAACAGGGAAGTTCACTCCTTTGAGATAATTCAGATGTTTTGTGCGTGTTCAGTTCCCACAAACGTGATATCTTCTAAGTGACAGGGAATTAGGTAAGATGATCAAAATAATTAAATCAAATGAGATTGGAAAGTAGGAATTTTGGTAGAGGTATGAGTAACTGGCATGTTTACTTTAAGAGGATTGGATTGAAGAAAATGAATTAAGCATAATCCAGGAGTACAGAGGCAAATACTTTTACTGAACTAACGAAGGAAAAACTAGACAAAAACCTAGTTGTCAAAACTAAAAACAGGTTACTGTTGAACTATTCCTGAGTACCGTCAAACTCTTCATTTAGCACACTTAAAGATTCATTTTTCAGGGAAAAGTGGAACCTTTACAATTAAATGGAGTCACCAGTTTGGCATAAATAACCATGGAAACACTTGAGGAAGGCTGTCCATTTTCTGTTGTTTCATCTATAAAATACCCACTTATGTATGTATTTAATTTTTTAAAATTTTTAATTTTTCTTCTACTTTTATTTGAGATTCCGGTGGTACATGTGCAGGTTTTGTTACCTGGTAATATTTTGTGATGGCGAGGTTTGGGGTGTAAATGGTCCCGTCACCCAGGCACCTAGCATATACCCAATAGTTAGTTTTGATCCTTGCCCCTCTATCTTCCTTCTTCCAGCCGTCTCTATTTTCTACTGCTGCTGTCTTTATTCCATGAGTATATAAATGTTGAGCTCCTATTCATAAGTGCCACTCACTTACTTAAAGCAAACATCACTTTCTTGAAAAAATGTTTATCAATGGTCAACTACCCTGCTCGCATTTTGATAGATTCAGTCACTCTTTTGTGAACTTACTTTATTGATTGCTTTTTGTGACCCATTTTGGACACACTAAGAGACAGTCTCTGACAGGAACATTCTTGCTATCGTGTGGTGGTTGGTGGGTCAGATGTCGTCAGTCAGGCTCTGTTGAAGGCACGGGCGTAACACTTCCTGGGAGGTTAGAAGGCACCAAGTGGCCTACGTATTCCCATTGCCTTCCGGACTGCGTCATTAGCTTGCTTTCTTTTCCAAAGATCAGTTTTATTCACATTTGAGTGGTCTTCAAAGTTAGCCACTTGTCACAATGCAATATCATAGAAGATATCAAAGCAAACCTTTCTACCATTTGTGCTCTCAAATTAATAGTACGAGTTTGGAATGGGAAAAGATAAAGTGTTCTAGGAGTAATCAATTGATGTATAGACCACCGAATCTATACAAGGCTGTGCCAATGGCTGTGGATATAAGGACTATTTAGAGGATGACTCTACCCTCAAACAGTTCATATTATATTTGAGGAGGCAGAAGCATGCAGCAAATAAAAACAACAAAGAGAGTTGTAGAAACAAGTTGAAGAGGTGTCATGAGGGCAAGGGCGGCATGGGGCTCGCCCCTGTCAGAGCGCATCACAGAAAGACTCAAGAGGTCTTCATTAAACTCTGGTAACCATCCGAGTGTGGTCCATGTTAATCGGAAAGGCACGAAATACAAAGTTCATAGTACGTGATGAGTGAAATAAATCATCAGGTTCTAGGATGCTCTGGTCAAGTGTATTCCTGACTCTTCAATCTCCATGCAATTCAGCAAAATCTCCTGATTGCTGTACCTTGAGCTTTATTTCTGTCTTTGGGCATATTTTTTTCCTAGCCCAATCCAAAACTTTCCAGGCCAACTACAAGTGATTGTAATTTATCTATGCACATATATGTTTGTAAACAGGCAGTGCTATATTTCCTACTTAAAAATATATTATGCATATCTTTACATGAAAAGACAGCTAACCTACATCATTATCAATGTGTATACTGTAAACTGAGCAATGTTTGATTTACTCAACCTATTTATGTTGATCATTAAGATTGTTTCCAGTGTATTTTCACAATCAATAGCAATAATTTATTTAAGGTCTTCACATATGACTCCCACTTCACACTATTTATTTCCTCAGAATAAACTGATGAAAATGGCTAACACATAGATTTTTTAAGTTTGCTAAATGCCAGACACTTCCAGAAAAAAAATGGTTTCAGTTTGTACTTACACTAGCAGTGTGTGATGTTGCCCACTTCTTCACAATGAAAATCCTAATTTATTATCATTACTTCAGCATTTTTTCAGAATACAAATAACACACCTCTTCATTAAAGAGACTCAAACATCATAAAAAAGTTTTCATAAAGAAATGTATTTATTTCTCAAGTTTTTTGAGCCACTTGATCTGGAGTGTGCATTTTAAAGTCTAACTCTCTAAGTTACAATTTTGTTTTCTTCATATATATAAACACTACCTTTCCCAGTTCTCTGAATTCTCATCTTACTTATATGAAACATTGGCATGTATGTGGGTTTTTTGTATTTTGGGGGGAGATAGCAGGGTTTATTTCTAGATACTCTTCTGTTTAATATCTCTTAGTTGTTGAGCCTTGTTTTTTCCTGTTCAGTTACTCATCCTTTACATTCCACATTGGTCCTACAGAGGTCAAAGTCAATTTTTAACATTAAATGTGCTGGACAATTAATATGTACTTGTCCTTTCAGATAAAATTTGTAATCATTTTGACAAATTCCTCTAGAATAATTTAGCAATATCTGTAATCCTAACACTTTGAGAGACCAAGACAGGAAGATTTCTTCAGGCCAGAAGTTCAAGACCAGCCTGGACAACATGGCAAGATCCTGTCTCTACAGAAAATACAAAAACGTAAGCTGGATATGGTGGTCTGTGCCTATAGCCCCAGCTATGCAGGAGGCTGAGGTAGGAGAATTGCTTGAGCCCAGAAGGTTGAGGCTGCAATGAGCTGTGGTCATGCCACTGTGCTTCAGCCTGAGGAACAGAGCAAGATCCTGTCTCAAAAAGGAAAAGAATAAGAAATATTTTGTTGATATGTTGTTGATATTATGAGTAACTACTTGTTCATATATGCTGGGGCATTTGACATTCTTATTAAAACCAGAGTGGATTCCTGCAAGAAGTATAAGTGACCTGAGACCTGGGGCTACAGTAACCAGATGAAGAGAGAATGGTGCTCTAGGCAGAGAGAGCTCCTGAGTCAGGCTATTTTCTGGGAGACAGGTGCCAGGAATTGACAGAGCACTGCAGAGAGCTGAGTATCCAGGTCACTCAGGGACATATGAACCACAATCAAAACTTGATCTTCAGCTCACAAACAACCAAGAATCTTTGAAGGGTATTAGAATGGCAAAAGAGGGAGTTTATATGAATGGGTTTGAAGATGTGTTATTATTAATGTAATTCGGAGTTTCATAATTAATATCCATTTGGGAAATATATATATGTGAACTTGGTTTATAATTATGAGAGTTTTCTGTCTTGAAGGCTTTATATATTTCTAAAATAAATGATTAATTAATTCCATATTTTTCTGTATACAAAGATTTTTAAATTTTCTGTCCTTAGAAGATTTTTGTGGGATGCTTTCTGAACTAGGAATTTTGGGAAAGCAGAGTTCCATTAAAACTTTTAAATTGTTCCAAATTTAGAGATCTTCTTTGGCATTCTCTTAGAATTTTGACTATGTGTGTGTGTATGCATTATATCTACTTATAATGACAGATGCATATTAAGAATTTTGACTATGTGTGTATGCATTATATCTACTTATAACTATATATGCATATTATGTGTATGCACACACTCATACAAAACCATACTTTAAAATCGTCTTCGTCCCTAAAATTTCAAACTATATCAATATAATGTTAAAATAACTTCCCATACTATAAATATTTTATCACTCTTCTCATGTCTGTAGTTGAATCATTTTTCTTACTTTTAATGATGCTTTGTGCCATCCTTTCTGCCCTCAAGTGTCATTAGCATGGCCAGAAACAGGTATATTTCGTTTCGGTTTTAAAGAATCAACTTTAAATGTTCAGTCTGCTTATTTTAAAATCCATTAATATCTCTTTAAGTATTTAATGCTCTTTCTCTTATTTAAATGTACTCTGTGGATATTTTTGTAATGTATTGGGTTGAATCTTTATTAACATGCATATTTTTTATAAGAATTACATTATTAGAGGTTATAAAGTTTTGTCTGGATACATCTTGAGCTATATCCTATAGGCTTCCATACATAATATAGTTAATTTAATGAAAGTTTGAACTTCCTTTGGCCTAAGTAGTGTTTTAGGTATATGTTAAAGTAGTTCAAATTCTCTGATTTAGATGTGAACCTGTTATTATGATTTTAGAATTTTAATATATTTTAGTAAAAACAACAACAACAAAAAAAAACACAAGAGATTGTCCTATGGAAGCTAACTGAATATATTAAGCACAAAATGCATTTCCATTTAAAATTCAAATTACAGGATTGTTCTCTTTGTTCCATTGATAATATTGCCTTATATCATAGTTTATATATACTTATGCCATTCCTTTTTGCATCTTTTAGTTTTCGTTTCCATTTGTACATTTTATTTTATTTTCTTTGAAGAGTAAATCTACACTTTAAAAGGGGATGTTTACTCTGAATGATATTGTAGCCATGATTAACATAGTTGTTTTCTATCTCATTTCACTATATGCTTCGTTTTAATTTCCTGTGCTGTTATACCTTTTTTCTTTCATTATTTTAAGCCATTTTAATACACACCCAAACACACATGTATACACATACAAACATTCTTGTAACTCATTTTAATACTAGTAACTGATTTCATTAATCTTTTTCAAAGTCGTTCTTATTCTTACAGTTGCCTCCGTGTTGGAGTCATAGGCAAAAATGTATTTTTCTCTGGCTCATTTACTGAGAAAAAATGTTAGATTCTTCATAATTGTATATGTTTTTATTTATCATCAGTCCTTTGCCCTGTATGTTCCAAGAAAGAGGGAATATTGTTTTTGTTTATTTATTTATTTGTTTATTTATTTTTTATTATACTTTAAGTTCTAGGGTACATGTGCATAACTTACAGGTTTGTTACATATGTATACTTGTGCCATGTTGGTGTGCTGCACCCATCAACTCGTCAGCACCCATCAACTCGTCATTTACATCAGGTATAACTCCCAATGCAATCCCTCCCCCCTCCCCTCTCCCTGTCATAGGCCCTGGAGTGTGATGTTCCCCTTCCCGAGTCCAAGTGATCTCACTGTTCAGTTCCCACCTATGAGTGAGAACATGCAGTGTTTGGTTTTCTGTTCTTGTGATAGTTTGCTGAGAATGATGGTTTCCAGTTGTATCCATGTCCCTACAAACAACACAAACTCATCCTTTTTTATGGCTGCATAGTATTCCATGGTGTATATGTGCCACATTTTCTTAATCCAGTCTGTCACTGATGGACATTTGGGTTGATTCCAAGTCTTTGCTATTGTGAATAGTGTCGCAATAAACATATGTGTGCATGTATCTTTATAGCAGCATGATTTATAATCCTTTGGGTATATACCCAGTAATGGGATGGCTGGGTCATATGGTACATCTAGTTCTAGATCCTTGAGGAATCGCCATACTGTTTTCCATAATGGTTGAACTAGTTTACAATCCCACCAACAGTGTAAAAGTGTTCCTATTTCTCCACATCCTCTCCAGCACCTGTTGTTTCCTGACTTTTTAATGATCGCCATTCTAACTGGTGTGAGATGGTATCTCATTGTGGTTTTGATTTGCATTTCTCTGATGGCCAGTGATGATGAGCATTTTTTCATGTGTCTGTTGGCTGTATGAATGTCTTCTTTTGAGAAATGTCTGTTCATATCCCTTGCCCACTTTTTGATGGGGTTGTTTGTTTTTTTCTTGTAAATTTGTTTGAGTTCTTTGTAGGTTCTGGATATTAGCCCTTTGTCAGATGAGTAGATTGCAAAAATTTTCTCCCATTCTGTAGGTTGCCTGTTCACTCTGATGGTAGTTTCTTTTGCTGTGCAGAAGCTCTTTAGTTTAATTAGATCCCATTTGTCAATTTTGGCTTTTGTTGCCATTTCTTTTGGTGTTTTAGACATGAAGTCCTTGCCCATGCCTATGTCCTGAATGGTATTCCCTCAGTTGTCTTCTAGGGTTTTTAAGGTATTAGGTCTGACATTTAAGTCTCTAATCCATCTTGAATTAATTTTCGTATACGGAGTAAGGAAAGGATCCAGTTTCAGCTTTCTACTTATGGCTAGCCAATTTTCCCAGCACCATTTATTAAATAGGGAATCCTTTCCCCATTTCTTGTTTTTCACATGTTTATCAAAGATCAGATGGCTGTAGATGTGTGGTATTATTTCTGAAGACTCTGTTCTGTTCCATTGGTCTATATCTCTGTTTTGGTACCAGTACCATGCTGTTTTGGTTACTGTAGCCTTGTAGTATAGTTTGAAGTCAGGTAGCGTGATGCCTCCAGCTTTGTTCTTTTGACTTAAGATTGTCTTGGAAATGCGGGCTCTTTTTTGGTTCCATATGAACTTTAAAGCAGTTTTTTCCAATTCTGTGAAGAAACTCATTGGTAGCTTGATGGGGATGGCATTGAATCTATAAATTACCTTGGGCAGTATGGCCATTTTCACGATATTGATTCTTCCTATCCATGAGCATGGTATGTTCTTCCATTTGCTTGTGTCCTCTTTGATTTCGCTGAACAGTGGTTTGTAGTTCTCCTTGAAGAGGTCCTTTACATCCCTTGTAAGTTGGATTCCTAGGTATTTTATTCTCTTTGAAGCAATTGTGAATGGAAGTTCATTCATGATTTGCCTCTGTTTGTCTGTTACTGGTGTATAAGAATGCTTGTGATTTTTGCACATTAATTTTGTATCCTGAGACTTTGCTGAAGTTTCTTATCAGCTTAAGGAGATTTTGGGCTGAGACAATGGGGTTTTCTAAATATACAATCATGTCATCTGCAAAGAGGGACAATTTGACTTCTTCTTTTCCTAACTGAATACTCTTGATTTCTTTCTCTTGCCTGATTGCCCTAGCCAGAACTTCCAATACTATGTTGAATAGGAGTGGTGAGAGAGGGCAGCCCTGTCTTGTGCCAGTTTTCAAAGGGAATTTTTCCAGTTTTTGCCCATTCCGTATGATATTGGCTGTGAGTTTGTCATAAATAGCTCTTATTATTTTGAGATATGTTCCATCACTACCGAATTTATTGAGCATTTTTAGCATGAAGGGCTATTGAATTTTGTCAAAGGCCTTTTCTGCATCTATTGAGATAATCATGTGGTTTTTGTCTTTGGTTCTGTTTATATGCTGGATTATGTTTATTGATTTGCATATGTTGAACCAGCTTTGCATCCCAGGGATGAAGCCCACTTGATCATGGTGGATATGCTTTTTGATGTGCTGCTGGATCTGGTTTGCCAGTATTTTATTGAGGATTTTTGCATCGATGTTCATCAGGGATATTGGTCTAAAATTCTCTTTTTTTGTTGTGTCTCTGCCAGGCTTTGGTATCAGGATGATGTTGGCCTCATAAAATGAGTTAGAGAGGATTAGAGGGAATATTGTTAATGGTATCTTCTGCTCCTGGAAAAATGTCTAGTGAATAGCTGGATCACAATAAATAGTTGAATGAATAAATACATGAATGAATGAAAGCTGCTTTCAGGTACTTCTTAATTTTATATTCTATTTAAATAGAATTTGTTTTGCATGTATAGTATTAGCATTCCATTTTCAGACCCTGTTTTCTGTAGAGACAGAGATAGGTATATCTATCTGTGTCTACATATTAGATGTCATATATATATATATATATTTCTACATATATATCTTTGTTGATAAGAATCTTTTGAGTTCTATGCAATGAGGCAATCATATTTATATTATTTTAAAATATATATATTTAACCTGAATTCAACATTTACTATTAGTAGTATTACAGTTTCTTCCTTTTTCTTAATTTTGTTTCATCTACACAAATATTCAGTTGTATCTTAGTGTTTATTCCCCCTAATTTATCTCAGAATGTCTTCCTGTTTGAGCTACGCATTACTCTCAACTAAAATGTATCTAATAATATCGATAATAAGTTTTATTGAACAGACAGCACATTCTAGACACTAGTCTAAGAAACTGTGTGAATGATGTAATCTTTAACACTTGTGCCCTTTCTATTATTACAGAGCAAATGGGGGAAACGGATACAAAAATAATTTAAGTGCCTGTGGTCACAGGATTTGGTAGTGGAGAAAGGATCAAACCCAAGGAAATTATGGCTCCAGAGCTCTCTTTTTACTGCAACATTGTATATCTTCAGCTTAGACATTTTTTCACTTTTATTTGGAATTTATCAGGAAGACACCTGTGGTCAGTGTGAATTTTAGCCTGTGTAGGTGACTGTGTTTTCCTTTTCTTGTGTTTTGTTTGCATGCTACTGTGTTTTTATTAGATGCTGCCAGATGCTTTTACTTCAAATCACTTTCCCAGACACACACAAGTGTATTTATTAACGAAATGAAACATCCATATACAGAGTCTGTTTGTTCCTTTCCTAAGTTTCCTTTTCAATTTTTATTAATAATTGTCTCCTATTTGTGAAATCAGTCTTTTTTAAAACATTGATTATTTATATTTTGCTTTTGTAGTTCCAATACTCCATGTATGTCTTTCTTTCTTTCTTTCTCTCTCTCTCTTTCTTTTTTTCTTTCTTGATGGAGTCTTGCTTTGTTGCACAAGTTGGAGTTCTATGGCGCAATCTCAGCTCACTGCAACCTCTGCCTCCCTGGTCCAAGCAATTCTCCCTTCTCAGCCTCCCGAGTAGCTGGGATTACAGGTGCCCACCATCTTGCCTGGCTAATTTTTGTAGAGACAGGGTTTCACCATGCTGGCCAGGCTTGTCTTGAACTCCTGACCTCAGGTGATCCACCCACTTCGGCCTCCCAAAGTGCTGGGATTACAGGCGTGAGTCACTGCGCCCAGCCCATGTCTATCTTGTAATTTAATATCTGCCTTTCTGCATCCCCGGAGAGCTACTAAAGTTTTGTCCTCTACAACCCTAATACAATTTTATGTCTTCAGCTCTCTTATTTGCAGTCTTTCTTATAACTTCTCATCCTGGAACTGTTTTTAATTGTCATGGATAAAGCACTGCACTAACCTGAGTGTGTTCACCCTCTCCTGAAGTGTTTCATAATGTTGTCATCTTTTTCTGCTCCCATTGACATTGCAGGAAGCTCCTTCTAATTCATCAGGTCGTCACGAGGAGCTCATTAGATGAGATTCTACCCACTAGATGGAGGATCTGCATTTTGGATGGATAGTGGGCAGAATAAATCTTCAGCCCCTTTTCCCCTCACCACCTAATCCACTCAGCCTCTTCTAAACTGGTAAGCAAAACTGTGCAGTTGTGTTTGAAGTTTTGTTGAAAGAGAAGGAAAAACTTAGAAAGGAAAAGTTTCGATTTCCTCTTAGCTTGCAATTTTCCTTGTGTCTGTGTATTTCTCACTTTCCTAAATGAAGTCTCCTGTTCACTGTGCTGAGAACACTCCTTCAAGAACCTCCTTTGTTGGTCTACTTGCAAAACTCTATTCTTGTTCTCCACAACTTCTTGGCTAGGGGAGGGTAAGAATGGGGAAAGCAGAGAAGCAGACCCTGCTGCAGAGAAAATCTGGCACAGAGACGCACAGTCAATCCTTTCTCTGTGTGGTTCACATCCTGAGAGACCTTGTACATGTGCTGGCCAAAACTGAAGACACTTTTCTCTACCGAGGAGTCACCCGGGTTCATCTTTTCCTGTTACCCAAGATTTTTAATTTTCACTGTAGATAAAAAGTTGAGTCGTTGCTGTGGTTTTGTGAGCATGTACTCAGAAGTTGAAACAGGCCTCCCTGGACAGTGTGTAGACACTTGCAAACTATTTTTTAGGCCCTAGTTGTTCGTGTAATGCTGTTACCTAACATATTGATCCTCACTGTTTAATCTGAGAGTGAACTTAGGAAATGACAGTCTTCTTCCTGGAATGAGTTTTCCCAGAAACTAGTCTTTTACAAGTCCATATCTCTTTGCTAAAAGATTCCTCTAATGGCAATTATTTGCACGATCAGGAAGAATGCTCTGAGATTTTATTATTTTAAAGAATTCAGAAGACAGTGCACAAGCCTGGAACTCTGCCTAGTGTCCAACAGGCGACACGTGCTTTTCAGAGTGCGCCCCCTAGTGTTCAAAAGGCAACACGTGCTTTTCAGAGTGCGCCCCCTAGTGTTCACAGGCGACACGTGCTTTTTAAAGTGCGCCCCCTAGTGTTCACAGGCGACA